>NW_006922218.1:1086779-1106518 GCF_000298275.1 Orycteropus afer afer | reverse complement strand
GACGAAAGAGGGGGAGGCCTTCAACGAGATGGATTGACACAGTGGCTGCAATGATAAACTCAAGTATAGCAGGGATTGTGGGGCTGGCGCGGGATCAGGCAGTGTTTCGTTCTGCTGTTCATGGGGTCGCTATGAGTTGGAAACGATTCGATGGCACTTAACAACAACAACAACAATGTAGAGTACTAATATAGAGACCTTATAGCTTATGTACTATTCCTAAATTCTGTTTAACTACTTTTACCATTCAATGTGGTGATTGCCTGTAAATGAAACTTACTGCCATCAAATAGAAGAGACCCCCCATTGGGTTTTCAAGGCTATAAATCTTTGTGGAAGCAGACTGCCTCATCTTTCTTCCACAGAAAACCTGGTGGGTTTGAACCACCAAATTTCTGGTTAACAGTCAAATGCCTTAGCCACTACACCCCCAGGCCATCTGTATTAATCACCAAATTATTTCATGTTATTCATGAAATGAGACAGTGATTTTCCATAACTTATTGGTATTGAGTTATTCTTTAACTCTTCTAATAAACAAAGTGGAAAATAATTAATATTAAGTCACTACTGTAGAAGTTCCAAATCAGAAAACTGATGCTTAGATTAGGTAAAGAAGGAAGAATTTATTATTATTATACTGCTAAAGATTCTTTCAGGCTTAAAATTCTAAGATGTACAAGATAGCAATCAGAAAAAAAGTAAATTAGAAAGAGCTCTGGTAACAAAGGAGCTCTGGTGGCCTAAGGCTTTGGACTGCTTACCAGAAGCCTGACAGTTCAAACCCCCCAGCCACTCACTCCTTGGAAGGAAGATTGTGTAATCTACCTCTGTAGTGATACTTCCTCGGAAACCCAAGGAGGGATCTCTATGAGTCGAATCCAACTCGATGGCAGTGAGTTTGGTTTTTAGAGTTTTCCATGGCTTAGGCATTTGGCTGCTAACCAGAAGTTCAGCAGATTGAACCCACCAGCTGCTCCATGGAAGAAAACTGAGGCAATCTGCTTCTGTAAATATTTACAGCCTTGGAAACCAAATGGGGATTGCTAGGAGTTGGTATTGACTCTGTGGCAGTGAGTTTAGTTTGTTTAGAATGTATAGTAGGCAACTTTGTTTGGTGAAATCACCATATAAGGTCCCCTCAATGATATTTCAAGTGGGCACAAAAACTTAGTGTTTGGGTGAGAGAATATTAATGTCAATAAAGATCCTGGGCTTCTGAGGAAAGTTTTTTATCAGAGTTAAAAGCAAATAAGGAGAGTCAATCTTACTTAAGTCCTCACCTTCTAGAGCTGAAGTAAGACTGGTGATGGTGAGTATCATACAAGTTTGATCTTGAGCTCTCCTGACATGGCTTTTGAGACATAATTCAGTAAAGCAATATGGTCAGGAGAAAGGCATCGTGGAGAACAGGGGAGGCTAATTTAATTGCTTTTGTTCCTCAGTGACATAACTTAAATTGAGCTTGCATTTTCTGAGAGCACAGGGATATTTGCATGCTTGGATTTTCATAAATGGAAAATGAACTCAAAGCACTTGGCCTACAGATAAGGTATCGCTTTGTATTTGAAGGACAAAACATGCAAAAAGGAATCAAGGGAATCTGAAAATTCTTCTTTTTCTTATTTTCTTTCTTTTATTTTATTTTGTTGTGTTTTTGCTTTTTTTGAATGAATAGTAAGATTCCATTTATATTTAAGTAATCTATAATAAATATAGTAATATGCAATAAAGTGCAATGGTAAAACACAATGGAAAGCCAAAAATAATACCCTAAATACATGTTGTTAAGAAATATCAATAACTTATGGCTATAGATAAAGAAGGAGCTCTGGTAGCTAGTGCCTAGGGCACTTTACTGCTAACCAGAAGGCTGGTGGTTCAAACCCACCAGCCACTCCTTGGAAAGAAGGTTGAGCAATCCACTTCCATAGTGATACCACCTCAGAAACCCAAGGGAGGTCACTATGAGTGGGGTCTGACTCGACGGCACATAAAAACAACAACATAGGTAAGGAAATCAGTTTAGTCTCTGATTGATTCATTCATTTATCTATTAAACAAAGTCATTAAACATCCTTTGCAACTGGTTAATTACCATATTGATCTGGTACTAATTTATTATGTAGCAGACACTGGTTTCTACGTGTCTGACTTTACTGAGAATCAAGGCAAATACTAGAATAATGATTTTAAGTTGTCCTAGGAAATTAAGGAGAAAAAAAATGGGAAATTTTTAGTATTTAAATGAAATCTGTGTAGTAAAGTATTGCAATTTTCTAGTGGTAACCAAAAACCAAAACCAAATTCACTGCCATCAACTCAATTTGACTCAGCACTCCCTCCTTGGGTTTCTGAGGTGGTCTCTCTACAGAAGTAGATTGCCCGCTCTTTCTTCCGAGGAGTGGCTGGTGGGTTTTAACAGTCAAATGCCTTAGGCACTATGCCACTGGTGGTAACACATAATTAAAATGCATAGAAAGGGCAATTTACATGATTAGGTTCCAAATCCTTCACTAAGTTGAGATTTTTATTTTATTTGATTTTTTCCTGAATATCTTAAAGTTTGTTATAACTTAAATCTATCTGTACTCATTGTTTGAGATTTTATTAGTGCTCAATCACATCTAAGTAATGAAAAGTTAATAAAGTTGTCACAAATGTAATGAAAACTATAACTTTACCAAAGAGGTAAATAATTAAGTGCTTGTGAGGCATTGAATCATAATTCAGTAGAGTTTATGAGCAATATAAATTTATAAATTCAAATAAACGAAATCTCAATAAATGTGAGCTATTGTTGCAGCATGAGAATATCTTTTTTTTTTTTTTTTTCTGCTCAAGATGGGAATCAATTAAGAGACACAACTACCAAACAGATGGAGATCAAAAGAGCATCACAAATACTGATAAAGCCTAAATTGGAAACTATGTCTTTCAATCTGTGAGTTATGTGAATATGTTCATATACTACTTTGGAATTTAATGTGTACAGCTTTAAGCTGAGAATGTGAATGACTTCTCCCTGGAGTCCTGCCCTTGTATAGCTTCAAGGTAAGAAATTCAGGGACTGTGTGTTATCTCCTGGCAGATGTATCAGAGAGAGAGGAAGAGGCTGGGTCTCATTTGGTCAGTTTCTTCTCTCGAACTCAACCACCCCTTCCAATGGGGGAAAAGTGAATATGAGGACAGAGAGAGAACCAGATTTCACTCCACTCAAACATTATTATTATTATTGGTTACTGGAATTTTAAATAACAACAACCTCTTGAGATAGCCAAACATGTTTGGAATGAAGTAGATGAACTATTAGAACGTTTTAAGTTTTGACCACATGGTCCTAGCTTGACTGTCAGAGATAGTTGTTGTTGTTGTTATTTGCCGTCGAGTCGGCCCCGACTCATAGCGACCCCTCCTTGGGTTTCCGAGGCAGTATCACTACGGAAGTAGGATTGCCCAACCTTCCTTCCGAGTCAGAGATAGTAGTGGTAGGATAATGGCTACTTTGTATTATTTGGGTCTTGTTATTAAATGCTGAACAACTAGTCATATAATGCTAGATGTCTTCTATGCTGAGTATGTACCAAGAGGAAGAAGCCCTGGGATGTGCAACATAGATATTATGTTTAAAATCTGTCACTGTAATCTGCCCTGTTGGTCGGAAATGTTTTATGTGTTGAGGATAATGCTGGCATAAGAAACTAATATACACACACTGAGTATTGTTTTATTTTTTTTTGGGGGGGGGGCAGCTGAGTTTAAAATATGCAACATTATGACAAATATATAATAAAATACAAAGTTAAAGCTTTTAAAATTTGTTAAACTCATGTTTGCTATTGTGTTCAATTGCAAGAGTATGAACAGATACACAAATCACCTTTTATGTCATACCTAAACCTCATTAAAGCTAAACTGATGTGACATATCCATATTGCTTAGGTAGCAATATGGATTTTATTCCCCAATTTTTGTATTTCAGGTATACTGAAAAATCTATTTTGGAGTTTCACATATTTGAGTGTTGTTAGGTGCCAACAAGTTGATTTTGACTAATAGTGACTCTATGTCCAACAGAACAAAACAGTGCTCAGTGCTGTGCCAGCCTCACAGTCCTTGCTATGCTAGATCCCATCATTGCAGCCACTGTGTCAATCCATCTCTTTGAGGGCCTTCATTTTATTTTATTTTATTTTTTTTTTGGTTGAGCCTCTACTTTACCAAGCATAATATCCTTCTCCAGGGAATGGACCCTCTGACAACAAGATGAAAATAACAGCATGTCAGTTTGTTGTATTGTGGTGGTGTGCATTGTTGTTGTGATGCTGGAAGCTATGCCACAAGTATTTCAAATACCAGTAGAGTCATCCACTATGCACAGAGTTCAGTGGTACTTCCAGACTAACACAGACTGAGATGAAGGATAGAGCCTTCCACTTCTGAAAAAATTGGCCACTGAAAACTTTTTGAATAGTTTTGACCATCAACTGATATATTACATATCTGAGTGAATTTGCCTAATTAATCTCAGTTAATGTACCTTTGCAGGGGGAAGAATTAAGATGATGCATTAATATCCTGGTCAGCCACAATTGCTTGTGTGTATGAGTGCCCTGTGTTATGTTGTTTCTATTGTAAAGAAAATTCATATCCAGAACCCTAGATGGAACAAATCCAGATATGCCATTGGCAAAGACTAGTCTTTCTAATAGTCTGCACCCCAGCAATAAGGCCAAGTTAGGACAGCAGCTCTGTAGGGTACAAAGTAAATACTTCAAGGGCAATAAATGTGTAAGATCATTGTAAATATTGTTGGAAAACAGGCACTGTAGTGAAGATAAGTGAAATTTTTGTATCACAGACTTTGAGATGCAAGATATTTGAGGCAAAACGATGGTGTTTACTGTACTGAATTTTTAAGATACAATGGCATTTCCAACTGAGATGTTTCAACAAACAGATGCTGTGCTGGAGGCACTCACTTGGCTATGTGAAGAGATTTGGAAGACAGCTAACTGGCCAACTGACTGGAAAATATCCATACTTGTACCCATTCCAAAGAAAGGTGATCCCACAGAATGTGGAAATTATTGAATAATATCACCAATATTGCACACAAGTAAAATCTTACTTCATTGTTGTTGTTATGTGCCATCAAGTCAGACGCGACTCATAGTGACCCCTTCTCGGGTTTCTGAGGTAGTATCACCATGGAAGTAGATTGCCCAACCTTCCTTCGGAGGAGTGGCTTGTGGGTTTGAACCGCCAGCCTTCTGGTTAGCAGTCAAGTGCCTTAGGCACTATGTTACAAGAGTTCCTAAAATCTTACTGAAGATAATTAAAAAATGGTCACAGTGGTATATTGACAGAGAACTTCCATTAATATAAGCTGGATTCAGAAGAGGACGTGGACTGAGGGAAAAGCTGGATTATATGAAAAAGAAGGTGGCATCAGGATTGGAGGAAGATTCATTAACAACTGGTGATACACAGATGATACAACTTTGCTTGCTGAAAGCAAGGATGCCTTGAAGCACGTACTGATGAGGACAAAAGACTAAAGTTTGCAGTATGCATTACACCTCATATAAAGAAAACAAAATCCTCACAACTGGACCAAAAAGAAGCATCATGATAAATGGAGAAAAGATTGAAGGTATCAAAGACTTCATATTACTTTGTTCTACAGTTAACACCAATGGAAGCAGCAGTCAAGATATCAGATGATGCTAATCTTGCACAGATACCAGTGATACAAAATACCCACAACCCTTACAGAAACAACAGAAGACAGACATAAAGTGATCCCTCACAAACAGCCAGACACTGTGGGAGAGAGATCCAATGGGCTTACCAACTCAGGACCATAGTATTGGGGGACACTGGACTCAATTGGCACAACAAATTACATAAAAATCTTATTCCACAACCTACATTGGTGAATAGTGATTGGGGTCTTAAAAGCTTTGAAGTGGCCATTTAAGATTCAGCTAATGGTCTATCATTGGAAGCAAAGAAGAGTGCGAAAAACCAAGGACATTTGGAAGCAATCAGCCCTAGGACATGATGAACTTCGAGACCAGAAGAACTAGGTGGTGCCCAACTACCAATGCCAACCACCACTCAGGAAAGGATCAAAACTGGAGATCCTGGATAGAGTGGCAGGAAAAACATGGAACAAAATCCAAAAACACAATAATGACCAGAATTACTGGTTGGATGATGTCTGGTGGAACCTCCCAATACTATGGTCCTGGGAGACAATTTGGGTCTGGAATAAAACTCAGTCCCAGGGGCTGGTTCTCAGCTCAATAGTAAACAAGATGGACATGCAGACCACTCAATCCAGGGTGCTCCACCCACATAATCTATAGAAATGCATCCCTTGGAGCAATTGACCATGGGCACCAGAGGGGCAACATTGGCATGAAGAAAATGCAGGACACACAGAAATGTATAACTATGAAGGGCACAGGGGGAAAGTCTACTAGGAAGGGAGGGGAGAAGTGTGGGTTAGGATTCTGGATGTTAATTGGGGAGTAAAACCAAATGTACATGAAATGTTGAATATAAAACAAACTCTGTTCTGCAAATTTGCACCTAAAATACAATAAAAACAAAACAAAACAGAAAAAGATATCAAATGATGTATAAACCAAACCAAAACCAAACTCACTGCCATGGAGTCAAATCCGACTCATAGCAACCCTTCCTTGGGTTTCCAAGGCAGTATCACTAAGGAAGTAGATTGTCCAACCTTCCTTCTGAGGAGTGGCTGGTGGGTTTGAACTGCCAGGCTTCTGGCTAGCAGTCAAGTACCTCAGGCATTACACTACCAGAGATGATTTATAGCACTGGTTAAATTGGTTGCAAAAATTCTCTTTCAAATGCCGAAGAGCAAAGATCTCTCTTCCAAGATTAAGGTGAGCCTGACATAAGCCATGGTATTTTTAATTGCCTCAATGAATAAGAAAGACTGAAGAAGAGTGATGCTTTTGAGTTGTGGTGTTGGTGAAAAAAATGCTGAAAGTACCATGGACTGCCAGAAGAACTAACAAATCTATCCTGGAAGAAGTGCAGCTGGAATGCTCCTTAGAAGCAAGAATGGCCAGACTTCATCTCACCTACTGTGGTCATGTTGTAAGAAGGGGCCATTTCCTGCAGAAGGATATCATGCTTGGTAAAGTGGAGGGGCAGTGAGAAAGGGAAAGGCCCTCAATGAGGTGGATTGGCACAGTGGCTGCATTGGTGGGCTCAAGTACATCAGGGATCATGGAGCTGGCACAGGACTGGGCAGTGTTTCATTCTGCTGTACATAAGGTCAGTATGAGTTGGAGACGACTCAGCGGTACCTAACAGCAACATGCCATTTCTCTGTCAAAAATTACTGAATTATTCTTATTTTCTTGATTTTATATTAGACAATTTTGGATTTATAGTAATATGGATAAAGACTTAGAAAGATTAAAGTTTAAGAGAGTCATTATGAGACCAATTGGAACATATATGTATAGAGAGGCTATATGGACTATAAAGAAATTATATAATGATGGATGGGAACATACACTCTTTCAGAACCATTTAACTCCAACAATTAGTGACATCTTCCAGCTCAGTTGTTATCATTGGATAAAATGATATTTTGTCCTCCATTTTTCATTCTTTTGTTTTAGACAACAGTTTTAAAAATCTACACAAGAAAAAAAAAAAGTCATTTATTGGTATGACCCATATACTACAGTTTCCTTTATATATTTCCTTCAGTATAATGCTTTAAGGAACTCTGGTAGCATGGTGCCTAAGGCACTTGACTGCTAACCAGGAGGCTGGTGGTTCAAACCCACCAGCCACTCCTCAGAAGGAAAGTTGGGCAATCCTACTTCCGTAGTGATAACTGCCTTGGAAACCCAAGGAGGGGTCGCTAGGAGTCGGGGCCAACTCGATGGCAAATAACAACATATATATATCCATGTTACAAATACATATCTTTCATAGATTAAAGATGTCATTTCTAAGATTGAAATACTGTACATTTTGGATCATTTCTTATTTGAAAATAATTGAATTTTACTTCTTTTCTGTAGCTAATGAAGTGGGATCAAAATATAATGTAAATCTTTAAACTCAGAATATTCAGAGTGATCAGTGAAACTTTATAAATTATCTTTATTTTTAAGGAATGTATTAATGCCTACTTGTTCTATCTTTCACTAGTAGTTAACCTAATTTTTAGAAGGAGTTGATATTTTTAATTGTGTGTGCTTAGCTTTTAGTCTACCTATTCACATTTTTTTTTCAGTGTCTCACCCCATTAGCTCTGAGATATCATTAAAGTCAAAAACTAAAACTAAATACTGTGTTCAGAAGGGAGCATTACCTGAAAAAAAGTATCATCCTTGGTAAAGTGGAGCATTAGAAAAAAAGGGGAAGACCCTCAGTGAGATGGATTGACACAGTGGCTGCAACGATGGTCTTAAGAATAGCAAGGACTGTAAGGATGGCGCACGACTGGGCTATGCTTTGCTCTGTTGCATGTAGGGTTGCTATGAGAGAAAATACTCAACAGCACCTAACAACAACAACAACAAAACTAAATAAAATGGAAGTCCCAGCTTATGACTCCCACCTCATGTCCCACCTTTGTAGAGGAAATGAAGAAATACTATTCTTTCAATTTCTTGAAGTTACATTACTCTTGGCCACTGCTGCAAGATTCTTAGTTTATTAACATCAGTTCTGTCGTGTTGTGTATTGACATTGGAAGCAGCTCAGCATCCATTTCCAACAGTGCTTTGGTCAAGTTTGAAATCAGTTTGAGATGAACATAAAATGCCATTGGAATCTCTATGGCAGTTTCCAGAGGTCACAAGCCACTACGGTATTAAATCCTTACTTGAAACGGCATAAAAAAGGATAGTATCTCTACTGATCCACCAGGAAAATGCTCAAGATGCCATTAGGTGGTGTTTTGAATTGAGTTGTATCCCCCCAAAATAAACGTGGAATCCCTAATCCTTCTACCTATAAATAGGATCGTATTCAGAAGTAGGCATCTATTTTGCCCTGTTAATGAGGTCATACCTTAGCAGGGGGGAGCTCTGGTAGCATAGTGGCTAAGACACTTGCCTGCTAACCAGAGGGCTGGCGGTTCAAACCCACCAGCCACTCTTCGGAAGGAAGGTTGGGCAATCCTACTTCCGTAGTGATACTGCCTCGGAAACCCAAGGAGGGGTCGCTGAGTCGGGGCCGACTCGATGGCACATAACAACAACAACAACAACCTTAGCAGGGTAGGTTCTAAGACTAATCACTCCTGGGAGATATATTGTGAAAAGCAGAGAATAGACACAGTGGCAGAAACACGGGGGGAGATAGTTTGATATGAGAACTCGTCAACAAGCAGAAGAATGCCGAGGATTTCTGGCAGTCATCAGAAACAAGGAGAGAAGCTCACAGAAGAAATTGGCATGGTTGAGACTGTGATACAGAATTTTAGCCTCCAGCACTGTAAGAAAGTAAATGTCCATTATTTATAATCACCCTTGTGTAGTATGTACTAGGAAACTAAGGCAGATGTCTTATAGAGGCAATTCCTGGGTTATGAAGGGGACCCATTCTTAATTGTGTCTTTACAAATTGTCAGGTAAGTCACAACAGATGCTTAAGTTTCTTATGAATTTGGCTGCTAACCAGAAGGCTGGCAGTTCAAACCCACCAGCCACTCCTCGGAAGGAAAGTTGGGCCGTCAACTTCCACAGTGATACCACCTTGGAAAACCAAGGAGGGGCCGTTATGAGTCGGATCTCACTCGACAGCAGTGAGTTTTTTTGTTTTTTTAATGCAAGAAAAGGCTTGAAACCTTTTCAATGGCTTAACAGTTGCATGTTCAGCAAGTGAAGATGACTGTGATGAAGAATTTGTTGCAAGTAGGGGTTGGTTCAGTTCTTTCAAAATGATTGCAAATTTGCATAACGTAAAAGGGTAAGTAGCTGTTGTATGTAAGTCGGACATTTGTAACCTGGGACTGCCTGTGTAAAATAAACTGTCTGCAGCACAAGATTTAATAGAAAATGTTATAAAACTGGAAACACATGCTCAAACCCTGAGGCTATCCCAACTCTTTATATGATTCCTCACAGTTACTTAAAGTCTTTCAGGTTCTGTTGCTTCATTTAAAAAGAGAGGAGAGATGGGCTATTATTAATAGCTGTCATTTATTGAAAAATTACTATACCCAGGCTTGTCTATATTGTTGTGTTGTTATGTGTGGTTGAGTCGGACCTGACTCATAGCGACCCCTTCTTGGGTTTCCGAGGCAGTATCACTACAGAAGTAGATAGCCCAACCTTCCTTCTGAGGAGTAGCTGGTATTACTTATGATTATTATATAGTTTAATCCTAAAAATGATTGTATTAAATATGTTATTATTCCATGCTACATTAGAAGAAATTTTGTCTTATGTTAAAATATCCTCAATAGTCACATATTTAGTAAGTGGTTGAACCAGAACACAAACTTAGGGCTCTCTGAATTCACAGTCTGCTACACGAATAAGGTTCTATTTCATATTGACATTCTGTGATAACTGGTTATTTTGCTGGCATATTTTGTCAGTGGGAAACAATGATGGGTCTTGATATATGCAGTGACATAGAATCTCTTACAGCAATTATAAGATATCAGAGGGAAGATTAATATTTTAAATAAGTTATAAACTAATATCTTTATTTCTGTCATTTCTTTTAGATTGGAAGCTTACTGTAGTTGCATTTTTGGAATAAATATGATATAAGAGTTAACATGTTACAGAGCCTCAATATAAGTTAGAGATAATTGAAAAAGGCAAGGATATCATCCTTGATTAAATTTGTAAATGGATGTCTGGAGAACCATTATAATTTATGAGGATTTCTTGCTCAGAGAGTAAAATAATACCAGTGACAGCATTTCCTCAGAGAAAAGAAGATCAAATCTGTTGCACAGTAACTGCCAATACTTCCTCTCAAAACACAGTGGAACAGACAGAGGTTTTTTTTCAATGCTTATGACCCTCTTCGTTGCTTAACAGCAAAGGGACACTATTGAACTCTTCTACTACAACTGACCTAGTACATTTTCCTACTGCATACAGCAGCCTGAAGTTTGCATGTGAGCTCACTGGGTAAGGTAAAGTGTTTATGTAAGTAAATCCCATACAATCACAATTGCTCTTTCATTCATATAGACAAGTATTTGCTAATTTCATGTAATATTCTTGCATTTATCTTTTAATAATAATAATAATCTTCAGGATATTAATTCCAGTAATATTGTACTCATGTCACTTAGAAAAATGAACAGTATTTTACAATTAACATTATTTTGGGTGTCTGGTAACACAGGTTGAGTGTTGAAAAAATAATATACTTTCGAGCTAACCCTCAAATCCAAGGTGCAGATCCTAGCTGATTTAATTCCACCTTCAGCTCTCTTATGGCATATAAAGTGAAACCTAGGCAACTTGTCATTTATGTGAGTTATTAAAAATTGAGGACCTAGATCTCACCATTTTAGAATTTGGTAGTGTCAGCGTGCATTGAGAACAATTTATGAAACCTGGGATGTTGGTCATCAGATGTTATCCACATATACTGATGATGCCTTTTTAATTAATATATGTTCTGTTTTAAAGTAGGTATCTGTTATATGAAATAAATTACTGTTCTTTTTATCTAGCAATATCTGGCCCTTCAATGATCTCTCATTACATAGCTTCAGTAATCATTTGACATTTAGCATTTCCTAGCTGACAAGAGAATGCAAAATTCATCTCTCTCATACAGGTTAGGAAATCTAGAGGACAGTCATCATATTCTACATTCATTTAATTAATTAATTAATTAATCTGAGACAAAGTTAGAATGTAGTTGGATTAATAAATAACAGAAGATCGATAAACTAAAATTTGCACTGAATAGGTAGGGCAGTAGATATTTGTGTGTTATTATTGCTGTGTTCTGGTAAATTTAACATATAATAATATATGTAAAACATGCAATTGTTGTTGTTGTTGTTATGTGCCGTCCAGACGGACCTGACTCATAGTGACCCCTCCTTGGGTTTCCGAGGCAGTATCACTACGGAAGTATGATTGCCCAACCTTCCTTCCGAAGAGTGGCTGGTGGGTTTGAACCGTCAGCCTTCTGGTTAGCAGTCAAGTGCCTTAGCCACTATGCTACCAGAGCTCCCAAACATGCAATAGGGTGCCTGTAATAAAGTAGATCATTTAAAAATATGCCTTTCCTTTTATTCCCTGTCCTTAACTTTGTATTCTCATTAAAGCTATTGCATGTGTGATTGAAAAAAACACATATATAGCTCTCTCTAGGCAAGATCTTTATTTTCACGTAGACACAATAGACACAGCAGGATAGTCTCATTACAGGTGGTACACGTAATGAACCTTGTATATTCCCAATTTTATCTGTAACAGTCAAAACTGAAACTTGTATAAGCAAGCCAGGAAAGTGAGAAAGAAGAATGGTTTCCATGCATTTTGTTGAGAAAAGAAGAGTGCGATGAATTTCTTTCTTGGGGAATAATGTAACACAGGTTCAGCTTCAGGGGGGAAAAAGAATTCTGGCTTCTCATTTTTGCATTTTACAACAATTTGTTCAAATTTTGCTTGGTCGATTGTACTGAACTGTCTTGTTTGTGAAAAGATAGCTGCAGATTAAAAGATCGCTCTCTATAGGAGAAAATATGCTTCAGGGGAGAAGGAGAGTAGAAAGGGAGAGAAGGAGGTATTAATATGGCTAGTTAATGATTATTCGCTTTACAGTGTGTTTTTTTAGAGTCAAGGAACAACTTTCTGAATTCACTATGTTGGTCACAACACTTAATAGATTACCAGGAAATCAAAGCAGTCTTTATTACACAAAATTAGAGTATGCCTGGCTACCAGGAAAAAAACAAGCAAACAAACATAGACACAGAGGTCGGCAATACTTGAAAATTAATGCCATTTCCTAGTATGCCATGTGTGCAATAATTCAGAGCAAATGATAATATATTATACTCAAAGTCCATAACCTTAGAAAATAAAAGCCTAGTTGGTGCTTGACTTACAAGAGCAAAACAAGCTTACCGTGCACTGGTCTGTGTTGTTTGGCAAGTAGTCAATAAAACTGTACCTTATGACTTTCTCTCCTAAAGGTTCTAATCAAAACAATTTATTTCAGGCATGTAAACCCTGCTTTTCAGACTGTAGCTATTGTCAGCATGTACAGCAGCATCAGCAATAGCTGAGGCAATTTTTGGATTGAAAGTCTCAGAGCTCCCCCATCTGTCTCAGTAACAGTTGGATTTCATTAGAGATCAATACAGCATGTCGATTATAGTACCAGAATCTTCCCCCGCCCCCACCCTCCAACCTTTATAATAGCCATTTCCTCATATCAAATCTTGCCCAGCTGAAAAGCTATGTCTCACTCAGAATATATGCAAAGAATCTGGGGCTGAGAACTCTCAGAGGACATTTCTACCAATATACTAATTACTAAGGCTCAAGCAGTAACACACTATAGCTCACTTGAAATCTTTAACTTCAATCACCAAAAGAAAACAGGTTTTCAAGATGTTAACTTGCTTCCCACTATGAGCATAGGGCTTTGGGTGAAGACAAGAAAGAAATTTGTAAACAAAGCCACCGTTTCTTTCTGTGTGAGGGTTATCTGCCAACCCCAGTTGGTTCTCTGAATGTATTCCACTCTCATCAGCAGTGGGAACGGTGAATTGAATGTGATGTGTTTGTCTTAGTAAAAGGTATAACTAGATCCTGGGTGGAGACAAAATGTTTTGCTTTGTTTCTGCTCTAGTTCTCTACTGAGAAATAAAACCAAGAGGATTCAGTTATTTGCCTGGCAATGGACTTGTAGCTACCATGACTTACTGCTCAGGCTACCATGTGCTGATTGTTGTGTATCACTGCCCCTTAGCGGTTGGCCAATAGCACTCACTTTTAATACCTATTGAACTTTGCAGGTTTACAGTTAGAGTATGCGGGCCCTCCTTTTTGTTTCTTACAACAGGCAACAGAATCTTAATATGAACAGCTGCTCTTTTTCTGAGTTGATGCTTTATTTCTTTGTGTCATATAATTTTGAGGAAAGAGCAAGTACTATAGGGTCAAACAGATCTGAGATTTTCTCTCACCTCTTCCATTCTCAAACTATGTGGTCTTGGGAAAGTTACTTAACCCCACTCAACTTACTTATTTTCTCCTTCCAAAAAATGGAATAGAATTAACAACTACCTCCTTTCCTAGATAGAGTGGGAGGAAAAATGTGGAACAAAATTCAAAAGCACAAAATGACCAGAATTACTGGTCGGATAGAGACTGGTAGAACCCCTGAGACTATGGTTCTGAGTTATCCTTCGGCCAGAGAATGGACTCATTTCTATGGATTGGCTCTCAGCCAAACAGTAGAAAGACCTACAAGCAGAACTCTTACCCAGGGAAATGTACTTACCTCTGGTGGCATAGTGCCTAAGGCACTTGACTGCTAACCAGAAGGCTGGTGGTTCAAACCCACCAGTCACTCCTCGGAAGGAAGGTTGGGCAATCTACTTCCGTAGGGATACCGCCTTGCAAACCCAAGGGGGGATCTTTATAAGTCAGTCCGACATGGCACATAACAACAACGCTAGAGAGAAGCACCCCTCAGAGCCCTCAGCCATGACACATTAGAAGGGCAGCATTCAATATAGGAAAAGCTGGACAGACAGGAATTCTTAGTTAAGAAGGGGGTAGGCACAGCAAGGAGAGGGGAGGAGAGTTTTTTATGCTTCGGGATGGTAATCTGGTCTGTGAATTCAAATGTGTATGAATGGTTGACAGTAAAATGAATCTGTTCGTATATTTGCACCCAAATCTCAATTAAAAAAAAAAAAAGAACAACTACCTCCCTAAGCCAATGTCAGAGGATTGATTGAGATAACGCAAAATAACATCTGTAGAGCATCTCATATGGCATCTATTATCGTTAATGTAATTATTGTTATTGAAATAAAAATTTATGAGGCAGGTAGTCCTCCCACTGTTCTTTAAGCCTAGGAAAGCCTAAAGATGTCATATAAACATAAATGTAGTCTCTATGGAATTAACAAATATAGCATACCAAATGGGTACCCTAGTAACAATATAGTACAGTGGCTCCTGTTTCTTCCCAAATTATATATCAACTTAATTATCATTTTTAGATTAGATTTTGATTATAAGAAATATGATTTAAATTCAACTCTTAATACATTTATTGGAGCCTACTGTAAGAATATTACCATTCCATATAGTGTCTGGAAACAAAAAGGCAAAGTATGTCTCTGGCTTTAAACAGCATTGAAGAAGATCAGGTAGCCCAATGGTTAAACCCTCAGCTGCTAACTGAAAAGTCAGTAGTTTGAACCCACCAGCTGCTGTGTTGGAGAAAAGACCTGGCAATTGGCTCCTGTAAAGATTATTGTCTATATAACTGTCCAGTAAGGCCACTCTGAGTTGGAATCAACCCAAAGGCAAAAAATAACAGACAAGTATGAACAAAATCAAGCCAAACCAATTACCATTGAATCAATACCAACTCATGGTGACCCCATGTGCTCCAGAATAGAACTGTGTCCCACAGGCTCTTCATGCCTGTGGTTTCTGAAAGCAGATTGCCAGGCCTTTCTTCAAGACATCTTTGTATGAATTCAGATCACCCACATTTTAGTTAGTTGCTGAGTGTTTAACAATTTCTACCACCCAGAGATTCCTAAATAGACATTAGACTTTCTAAATTAGAGATCTGTCTGTGTTTGAGGAAAGTACAACCAGAATGTTACTTAGAAGTGAGGATGGTGAGATTTTTTTTCTCTCATACCTTGGTCAGGTTATCAAAGGGACCAGTCCCTGGAGAAGGACATATGATTGGTCAGCAGAAAAGAGAAAGAATCTCAATGAGATAGATTGACACAGTGATTTCAACAATGGGTACAAACATAGAAATAATTGTGAGGATGGCACAGGACAAGGCAGTGTTTCGTCCTGAAGTACACAGAGTCGCTGTGAGTTGGAACCAACTCGATGGAACCTGTAGTAGTAAAGGTTGTTGTCAACTTGGCTGGGCCTTGGTGAGTGGTTGGGCAGCTGGATGTAGTTATTCCCCATAGTGAGATTGGTAATCATCTCCATGGTGGAATCTACTGGAGCATCGAAGTAGCTGCTTTAGGGATGTACTATGCTTCCAGCATATAATAAACATCTGTGAGGAAGATCAATAGCTTTTTGGCTCACTTGAACCCTGCATGTAGCAGAGTCTTCATTCAGTAGCCTTCCATGCTCTGCTGATCTTGGTACTTTCATGGACTTGCATTAATGGCCCGCCATGCAGTTTGGTAACATAGGGACAGTGCCTTTTTACTTGTCTACTTTGGGTTTGTCAGCCTCAGCAGCCAGTAGCTACCTGAGTGAAGAAAGCCTCCAACTTCTGTGGTCCGTGAACCAGAGGCAGAGCTGAAGCCCAAGGTCAAGGGGCTTTCACCCAGTCCCTAGAGCCTGGGACTTTGAACTTGGACTTCTAGACTCCAAAACTGTAAGAGAATAAGCTCCTATTTGTTAAAACCATCCCATTTGTGGTATATTCCTGTCAGAACAGCACTAGGTAACCATAACAACACGTAACAGCAACCACCAAGAACTTTGGGATCTTAGAGGAGAAAGGAAATTATTGGCAGCCTCAGGCAGTATTCACAGAGAAGACGATAGTTACAATAGTACTTGAAGCTGTATTTTGGACTTTGGTAAACAAGTATGAAACACTCCAGGCAGAGACAATAGAAAATGTAAAACCAAACCAAACTAAACTCACTGCTATTGAACTGATTCCAACACCTTTGAGTTTCTGAGACAGTAAATCTTTATGGAAGTAGATTGTCTGGTCTTCCTTCTGCAGAGTGGCTGGTGGATTTGAACTGCCAAGTTTCTGGTTAGCAGTCATATGTCTTAGACACTCTGACACAAGAGTTCCTTATAGAAAATGTTATGTGTTGTTATGTGCTGTCAAGCTGGCCCTGACCCATAGTGACCCCTCTTTGGGTTTCTGAGGTGGTATCACAACAGAAGTAGATTGCCCAACCTTCCTCCTGAGGAGTGGCTGGTGGGTTTGAACCACCAGCCTTCTGGTTAGCAGTCAAGTGCCTTAGACACTAAGCTACCAGAGCTCCTATATAGAAAATGTAAGTACTTCTAAAATACATAAGAAGAATTCAGAGAATAATGGAGAAAAGAAGTGTATCTCAAAAGCATGAGCCATGTGTTAGGAGTGATACCTAGTAAAGGAGAACAGCTGTATACATTTTCAAAAGCATTGAATACCACACCGAAATTTCACATTCTATAAACTATAAGTAGTAAGGAGTCGTAAAAACCAAAACCCACAGCCGTCAAGTCAATTGCAACTCACAGCACCCCTACAGGACCGAGCAGAACTGTCCCATAGAATTTCCAAGGCTGTAAATCTTTACAGAAACAGACTGCCTCAACATTCTCTCCTGGAACAACTTCTGGGTTCAAATAGTCACTTTTGGTTAGCAGCCAAATGCTTGAACCACTGTGCCTCCAGAGCTGCTCCTTTCAGTATATATTTTATACATTAGGAAATTTTCTTTGTTTTCATATAAGTAGAAATGTTAAAATTTTGCTTCACCAATAGCATCCTTTACATCAAAACTATATATATATATATATATATATATATATATATCATGATATATAATGTCCACTTACCCTTTCATTAAAATCTTGCCATTTTCCTTAATGACTCTTACCATTCCTTCTTATCATTGAATCTGTCATTGGTCTAATTTCCCAATTATTAATGTCTGTTGCAGATGAATATTCTCTATCCCTAAAACACTTGTATTCTATACAGATAAGATTTCACAACTTAGTCCTTCCCAATTGTGTTGAAAGAAGCCCTTGTGCCACAATGGTTAAGTGCTCAGCTGCGAACCAAAAAGTCAGTAGTTCAAACTCACCAGCACCTCCATGAAAGAAAGGGCCAGGGAATCTGCTCCCATAAAGATTTCAACTTACGAAACCCTGTAGGACCGTTCTGCTCTGTTATATTCGGCAATTCACAGTTGGAATCAACTTGAAGACACACAACAACAATGGCAGCAATTGTGTTGATCATCTTGGACCCTTGCTTGCTGGTCATTGGATCAGAAAACACCATGAGCATCCAAGTTGGTTCATTATGCACTTGTAGTAAAACATTTTACTACCTTAGGAAAATGCAAAAAATATAAAATCACACTAAGAGATGATTGGCATACCTCAAGAAGTTGTAGAGTGATATATCAGCTTGATTTACAAAATATACTCCAGGCCTGTCAATTTTTCTGCAACATCACTAATCCTACTCAGGTCTAAAACATCATCATCCCTCACTCAGACTACTGCATGTACTATAGTTGTTAGATGCTGTCAAGTTGATTTTGACTTTCAGTGACAACGTGTGATACAGTAGAACTTCCCCATAGTATTTTCTTGGCTGTAATCTCGGAAACCCAAGGAGGGGTCGCTATGAATCGGGTCCGACTCGACGGCACATACCAACAGCAACAACAACAACAACAACAATCTTTAGGGAAGAAGATAGCAAAGTCTTTATCCCGAGGAGCAACTAGATGGATTTGAACTGTCAATCTTTTGGGTAAAAGCTGAGCATGTAAAAATTTGTGTCACCAGTTCTCCTTGGACTACTGTCTAGCCAGTAATTATTTTAAACATAAGGAAACTGACTGAAATTATCTGCTTAAACCCTTTTCTGATTATCCATTTCATTTGAAATAGAATTTGAATTTCAGTCATGTCTCACAAGATCTTTATGACTTTCCAAACTCACCTCATACCCGTGTTTTTCTGCACTTACTCTAACTTTAAATAATAATAATAATAATAATAATAATAATAATAAAAAGCCAAGCTCACTGCCATTGAGTTGATTTCTGACTCATAGAGACTCCCATTGGGTTTCTAAGGCTGTAAATCTTTACGGAAGTAGATCGTCCCATCTTCCTTCAGCAGAGCGGCTGGTGGATTTGAACCACTGACTTAATTTCTAGTACTTCTAATGGCCCCCCCTTTTTTTTTTTTCATTTACTTCTTACTGGAACTCTAATCTCCTGCACATTTGCATGATTCACTTCTTTACTTCATCAAGAGATTAATCAATGACCTTCACAGAGAAACTCTCATCATTCCTGTAAAATAACTCCCCTTCCCTGCTAATCATTCTCTATTCTTTATGCTGATTTATGTCCTTGAAACTTACGGCAATTCTAAATTATTGAAACTTTTATGTATTGTTAAAATCTGCTCTACAGAAACTCAGTGAGAGCAATCTGTTTGCTGATGATATGATCCTATACCTTGAAAACCCAAGAGACTCAGTCAAAAATCTACTGGAACTAATTGAGAGATTTAGCATCATGGCAGAATAGAAGATCAACATCCCAAAATCAGTTGGATTCCTCTATCCCAGCAAAAAGATTGCTGAAGAAGGAATAAGGAATTCAATACTGTTTACAATAGCTACCAAAAAAAAAAAAAAAAAACAAAACAAAACATGGGAATAAATCTTACCAGGGACACAAAAGACTTCTACAAAGAAAAAAAAAAAAATCTATAAAAAACTACTTCAAGAAACTATAAGAGATC
>NW_006922218.1:1083769-1086679 GCF_000298275.1 Orycteropus afer afer | reverse complement strand
AATGTCAATTCTACCCAAAGCAATCTATACATTCAATGCAATCCCAATCCAGATCCCATCAACATTCTTTATGGATATGGAAAAACCAATCACTAACTTTATATGGAAAGGAAAGAGATCTTGGATAAGCAAAGCACTATAGAAGAAGAAGAACAAAGTGGGGTATTTCTTAAGCATTTGTTAAATGAATGAATTATTGAGTATGTGGATGAATGAATGATTCTTTAAAGCCTAATTCACAGGAAGAGGAAAATAAATCAGAAAGCAACTGATATGCAAATGCCAGCAAGGGAGAAACAAAAAAAAGGAGAGAAGAAGATGACTAAATGAGAGAATAACAATAAACAAGTGAACAGTGAGTACCACACTTGGAATAATATAAGAAATCCAAAATAACACAACAGAGACATATTGAGTGTCTAAACAACCATATGCCCAAACCAAAGAGGAAAACAAAGAGTTGCCCTTGAGTCAATTTCAACTCTGTCTCAGAGTAGAACTCTGCGTTTTGGTGACTAGTATTTCAGAAGTAGGTCACCAGACTTTTGTTCCAAATCATCTCAGGGTGCACTCAAACCTCCAATCTTTTAGTTAGCAGTGGAGTGTGCTGTTGCACTAACAAGGGACTCCACTTCCAGACAAGGTCCATTTAAATTTAGCAAGAGAAAAGGTAACTAGGGGGGCGGGGGGAGTTGATCATCTCCTTCTAGCTCATTGGACTCCAGGGGAAATAGCCACAGTATGAGAAAGCCACCTAAGACACATGTGTAGTACTCATAGGCTGAAGATAGAGACAATGTGTACTTAATGTAAACAAGCAGTCATGTTTGGAAGGGCAAGCCCCCATTTCAGGAGCCCTTGACAGGTCTTTAAAGCAGAGATCTTGAAAATCAGGGACAAGCATCACTGTTAAGAAACTCTGCCATTATATGATATAGTTCTAACTTTAACAAGCTTGGTTTTAGTATCAGGACTCTGTTCTCTAATAGAGAGATAAAAGATGGGAGGCTTTGAGGTGAGAAGAAAATGGCATGAACAAGATAAGATAAGAGCAAAAT
Source organism: Orycteropus afer afer (assembly GCF_000298275.1). Lineage (NCBI taxonomy): Eukaryota > Metazoa > Chordata > Mammalia > Tubulidentata > Orycteropodidae > Orycteropus > Orycteropus afer. The sequence goes on along the minus strand of NW_006922218.1, from coordinate 1,085,621 downwards.
ATATATATATATAATGTATGTTGCTATCTTGAGAATTATAACAGGTGTATACATCAGAAACCAGTCAAATCAGAATGAATAAACAAGGTCAGAGTTATATCGATAGATATTTGATGGTGTGTTTAGAAACTTCTTCACAACACCAATCTATTCAACAGCATCTGGCTTTTTCAGGCATATATTGGTGTAGGAGCTGACTGTATAGGTCTGCATCAAATGCCTTGAACTAAGAAAGGGAGATCAACGAAACCTAGAAATCAGAGGGTTCAGGTAAAAGGTAGCACACACTTGCATTCTAGTCCAATTTGTTCTATTTTTCATTCCAGTGGCAGATTATAACATTGTCCACCAAATGATTACAATAATAATATACCATTGACAATGATATTTCTCACCCAAATTTTTGTGCAGACCCTCTCCCTCATTTAGTCAAAGTGCTTATGGGAAAAGCTGCTAGCTGGGAAAACAGATTTGTGTGGTCCAGAATGCTAATATAATGCTGAACTACTAATATGAGAACCACATGGTATGAATAGTAACATAAGGCTTTGCAGGTTCTAGGCAGGAAGAAATTCCTATGATTAGAGATATAAATTCATAAGAAATAAAATAATGTAGAAGAACAATTACAAACTTAGCACAGGAAAATAGGTTAAAGTTAAGAACACTATGATAAGAGGAGATTTTGCAAAAGGCAGACATGGTTTTAAATCCACACAAGTAATTGACAAGAGGAAGTGGATAGGTCATAAAGGTAAAACAACGTGTTCTGGGGAGACAGCAGATCAGGTACAAGGACAAAATAGTAAATAACTACCTATCCCTGAGTTACAGGGTTTCTAAAATTGACTTGAAAATGTTTTTAATAATATATAATAATAAAAAAAAAAATTACCAAGCAAATAATATTAAGTTATTGAGCAAGAAAGAAACACAGTGTCCTTGGTTAGTAATATCATGTAAACAGAGGAGTGATTTCTGTTAAAAAAAAACAAAGGAAACAAAGAAAAACATCATTATTGCATTTCTAGAGGGAGATTTTTACCTTATGCAGTGTGATAGGCATGAGATAGGTCATGATTTTATTGTGTATTTATGGAAGGTTGTATACAGACTAAGATAAATCTTTGTTAACCACACTACAAAAAAATAGTGACGGCACAAAATTTGACATAGGCTTAGTGGGATCGTGAAGATCCCTAAACCGCAAAACAAACTCACTGCCATCAAGTCGATTCTGACTTAAAGCAACACCTTCTGAGGCTGTATCTCTATGGAAGTAGATTGCCCAGTCTTCCTTCTGAGGCATGGCTGGTGGGCTTGAACTGTCAGCCTTCTGTTTAGCAATCCAATGCCTTAGGCACCATGCCACCAGAGCTCCTTGTTGTTATGTGTCCTTGAGTCAGACGAGAGTCATAGCAACTGCTCCTTGGGTTTCCGAGGTGGTATCACTATGAAAGTAGATTGCCTAACTTTCCTTGCGAGGAGTGGCTGGTAGGTTTGAACCGCCAGCCTTCTGGTTAGCAGTCAAGTGCCTTAGGCACTGTGCTACCAGAGCTCCTTAGGTGGTGCAAAATATTTTCCATCAACTATTAATATAAGGTTGATTATTCATACCCATGCTGGCACACAGTGGAAAAATGGCCTGGCAATCTGCTTCCGTAAATATTACATCAAGAAAATCTTGTGTAGGAGGCGGGGCAAGATGGCGGACTAGGCAGAAGGATTGCACAGACCCTCTTCAACAAAGAAAAGGGAAACCAATTAACACAGACACAGAAGATAATCTTGGACCCCTGAGCCTTGAAGGAAAGGATGCAGATTTGGACTAAACCCCAACTAGCAGAAGAAT
>NW_006922218.1:1067153-1074994 GCF_000298275.1 Orycteropus afer afer | reverse complement strand
AAAAAAAAAAAAAAAAAACAATGAAAGAAAATCTTGTGTAGCAGTTTTATCCCATAATACGTACAGTTGCCAGTCACTGAGTCAGAAATGATTGGATGGCAGCTAGTTTGTTTGTTTTTGTTTCTTTGTGGGTTTTTTGTTTGTTTGTTTGTGTGGTTGTTTTAGTGGTATCTCTAGCAACTATGCTGCTTAGGACATGAGGAAGATAAAGATTTATACATAATTTATAAATCATAGACAAATTGAAGAAGAATGGGGCCTATAGTTGTCATCAATTTTTCTCAAATGGGTTTTGACATAAATTTTAAAAGGACTGAATGGTTACTAAGTGATAGTATAAAAATCTTAATGTTTGCAGATCATAACATTTATACAGTCATGCATTGCTTAATGCCCACAATACATTCTGTGAAATAAAATGCTATGTAGTTCAAACATTGTGTGAACACTATTTTATATGCTGGCAGTCCCCAGACTACTAACAAGTTCCCTTCCTAAGTCTGCCTTTAAGTAGAATTTGTGTGTCAGAACAATTAGGTATGGTTCTTATGTAATGTCAATTACTCAAATGGTTGTCTTAGTATACAGTATATAGTGTACATTTCTACACATACATATAAAGCATACAAGATATACATTTCTCAACCACTCATCTGTCAGTATGTCATACTGTGGTGGCTTGTGTGTTGCTGTGAGACTAGAAGTTATGCCATTGGTATTTCAAAGATCAGCAAGGTCACATGTAGACAGGTTTCAGTGAAGCTTCCAACTAAGACAAACTGGGAAAAAGGATGCAGTCACTAACTTCTGAAAAAATTATCCAATGAAAACCTTACGAATAGCAGTGAAACATTGTCTAATATTGTGCCAGAAGAGCCACTCAGATTGGAAGGCACTCAAAATACAACTAGAGAAACGTTACCTTCCCAAAGTACAGTCTACATTAATTACTTGGATGGAGAAAAGCTTTTGGCACCTTCATTTCATGATGGAGAACAACTCAAAATGGGGGGGAGAAAAAAAAAAAAAACAGCTGCAAAGATCCATTAATAACCAGAGTGTGGAATGTGCAAAGTATGAATCTAGGAAAATTGGAAGTTGTCAAAAATGAAATGGAACGCATAAAATCAATATCTTAGTCATTAGTGAGCTGAAATGGACTGGGACTGGATATTTTCAATCAGAAAATCATGTGATCTATTATGCCACAAATGATAAATTGGAGAGGAATGACATCACATTCATTGTCAAAATAAACATTTCAAGATCAGCCCTGAAGTACAATATTGTCAATGATATGATAATATCCATACACTTAAAAGAGAACCCAGTTAATACTATTATTATTCAAATTATGTACCAACCATAAAGCCAAAGATGAAGAAATGGAAGATTTTTTTTTTTGTCACCTTCTGGAATCTGAAATTGACCAAACGGATAATCGAGATGAATTGATTATTACAGTGATTGAAATGAAAAAGTTGGAAACAAAGAAGAAGTGGTTATTTGGAAAAGATAGTTTTGGTGATAGAAATGACACTGGAGATTGCATGATAGAATTTTTCAAAACCAATGACTTATTCATTGCAAATACCCTTTTATCAACAACATAAACATTCGCTATACAAGTGGACATTGCCAGATGGAATATACAGGAATCAAATTGTCCGTCCACACCTGTAAAAGAGGTGATGGAGAAGCTCAATATTATCAGTTAAAACAAGGCCAGGAGCTGACTGTGGAACAAACCATCAATTGCTCTTATGCAAGTTCAAGTTGAAGCTGAGGAAAATTTAAAGAACCCGTGAGAGCCAAAATATGACTTTACTTATACCCCACCTGAATTTATAGACCATCTGAAGAACAAATTGGATGCCACGAACACTAATGACTAAAGATCACACAAGTTGTAGGATGATATCAAGAAATACATAGATGAAGAATGCAAAAGATTATTAAAAATACAGGAAAGGAAGAAAAGACAAAAATTAAAGTTAGAAGAGATTCCAGAACTTTCTCTTCAACATACATTGCTAAAATGTATGTTTTACATTTTAGAAAAGTGCAGATGGAATACTCCCTGGAAATAACATTGCTAAAGCAAATGGAAGCAATGATGAAATAAAATAGCTGAACAGAATATTTCAAAGGGAAACTCAAGAAGACAAAGTAAAATATTATATGGAATGTTCAAAGACCTTGAGTCATAAAACAAAAAAAGAACACCCTTGACATTTATCAAGGTGAGAGAACTAAAGAAAATTCACCCCTGGAACTGTAGTATTGAAGGAGTCTCTTGGCAAAATAGAAGGAACGGTTTCTGAAGAAAGATATCATGCTTGGTAAAGTAAAGGGTCAGTGAAAAAGGGGAAGACCTTTAATGAGGTGGATTGACACAGTGGCTGCAATGATAGACTCAAGCATAGCAAGGATTGTGAGGATGACGCAGGAGTGGACAGTGCTTCATTCTGTTGTTCATGGTGTCACTGAGTTTGAGCAAACTTGACAGCACTTAACAACAACAACAACCTTCCTTAAGCATAATATAACAGCATGCCCTATAAAACGTTGCTGAAGATAATTTAAAAATGGTTGCAACAGGATAGTGACAGGAAACTTCTAGAAATTGAAACTCGATACAGAAGAGGAGGAGGAAAAAGGATATTATTGTTGATGTCAGATGGTATCTGCTCAAAGCAATGATTACCAGAATGATGGTTACTTGTATTTCATTGATTATGCAAAGGCATTCAACTGTGTGGATTGTAATAAATTATGGATAACATTGAGAAGAATGAGAATTCCAGAACACCTAATTGTGCTCATGAGGAATCTGAATGTAGACAAAGATGCTGTCATTTGCACAGAACAAAGGGCTACTCAATGGTTTAAATTATTTATTTTTTTTAAATGGTTTGTGTCAGGGTTTTATTCTTTCACCATACTTACTAAGTTTGTATAATGAGCAAATAATCTGAAAGGCTGGATTATATGAAGAAGAATATGGTATCAGGATTGGAGAAAGACTCATTGGGAACCTGTGATATGCAGATGACACAACCTTGCTTGTTGAAAGTGGAGATGACTTGAAGCACTTACAGATGAAGACTAGATACCACAGTCTGCAGTATGGATTACTCTTCAACGTAAAGAAAATAAAAATCCTCACAACTGAACCAATAACCAACATCACAATAAATGGAGAAAAGATCGAAGTTGTCAAAGATTTCATTTTACTTCAATCCACAATCAACACCTATGGAGGCAGCAGTCAAGAAATCAGACATTGTACCATACTGGGAAAATCTGTCACAAAAGAAAAAAAATGTGTTAAGGAACAAAGATATCATTTTAACAACTAACATGTATCTAACCCAAGCCATGGTGCTTTCAATCGCCTCATATGCACGTGATAGCTGGACAGGGAACAAGGAGGACCAAATAAGAGTTGATGTTTTTGAGCTGTGATGTTGGCAAAGAAAACTGAAAGCACCATGGACTCCCAGGAGAACTAAGAAATCTGTCCCAGAAGAAAAGTGCAGATGGAATACTCCTTGGAAGCAAGAATGACCAGACTTCTTCTTTCCCTACTTTGGTCATATTGTCAGAAGGGACCATTCCCTGGAGAAGGATATCATTGCTTGGTAAGGTAGAGGGTCAATGAAAAAGGGGAAGGCCCTCAAAGAGATGTATTGACACAGTGGCTGCAACAATAGGCTCAAGAATACCAAGGATTGTGAGGCTGGCACAGGACCGGGCAGTGTTTCATGCTGTTATGCATAGGGTCACTATGAGTCCGAGTCAGTTCAACGGCACCTAACAACAACAAAGATGGTAAACTGTGGGTATTGGACAGAACATTCTTCAATGCATCTCCTGATCTGAGAATGCCTTGTATCGGGACTCAATTAAAAAAAAAAAAAAAAAATAGCACCCAAGAGATATATATATTATTTGCATTCTGTGTTGTTTTATTAAAAAACAAAGAAAAACTTATTTTCTTAAGAAATCGTTATTTCAGTTATTTAAAGATTCTGTGCATTGGTTGCTCCTTTTTTTTTGTATCATATCAAATTTTCTGTATGTTACTTCCCAAGGAATGTCTAAATGAGCAGAATAAAGAAGAGATTTAAAGACATTATTCTCATATTTACTAGAAACATCCTGCTTAAAAGCATAAATTATCCTATGTAACATGAATTTTATATATCTAAATGTCCAGCTAATTTTCATATTGATTATAGTAATGTAAATTGTTTCTCTTCATTTTTCAAAGTGTGTTAATGTAGAAAGATGTTTTTTGAATAATTATCACACTTACCATGTTCCATTAGCAGGATCAAGGTACTTTTCTGCTATAATTGAATAACTAGTTGTTTCTCAATTTGTAGAAAAAAGTACCTAATGGAGATAGAAATTGTACTCTAATTTTATGTTTTTGCCTGCAAATTTAATTTCTTGGAACTTTGATTCTTTTTGCATCTTACCTATCTTATATGTGTGTAAAATGATATCTAATATACCACAAAGCTATGCATTTGGATGTTATAAGGCTTATTATAATCCATATCTCAAGACTTTAATGGTGTTAACACAAATGGAACTGTGACTTAAAGTTGCCAAACAGTATGCACAATTTTGAGAACCACTTGTCTAAGTAAGAACAAAGAAAACAGAAGAAAAATTGACTGCTTGGAAAAGTAAAATTAGTATTCCTAAATAATAAAATTTTCTGAGTACTGTACAGCAAACCAACCAATTTAGTGTGACTGTCTATGATAGGTTATACATCAAGTGTCCTTTGAAGATATTCCAACATTAAACTACTCGGAGAATGCTAGCCAAACCAAACAAAGTCACTGCCATCGAGTAAGTTCTGACTCTTAGTGACCCTCATTGGGTTTCCAAGGCTGTAAATCCTAACAGAAGAAGACTGCCTCATCTTTATTCCACAGAGTGGATTCTGTGTTCAAACCACAAGGCTTTTGGTTAACAGTCAAAATGCCTTGACCACTATTCCACCAGAACTCCTTACTGGACAAACAACAGAGGTTTATTTGGGCCTCTCCTTATCTGGACGAAAATTCTCCTTGTAATATACCATAAAATGTTTGTAAAAGTTCATTTACCAGAAGTAATAGTGCTTCAAATATAGAAGCCAGTTTTCTTTTAATTCCATTAAAAAACGAACAAAAAAACCCCAAAAGTAAAGTGCCTAAGGCGTTTGAGTGCCAACCAGAAGGCTGGTGGTTCAAACCCACTAGTCACTCCTCAGAAGGAAGACCGGGCAATCTACTTCTGTAGAGATACCACCTCAGAAACCCAAGGAGGGGTCTCTATGAGTCGGAATTGAGTCAACGGCAGTGAGGTTGTTTCTTTTGTCTTTTTCATGATGATAGGCATAATTCTACAGAAGAAGAACTAGAAATTTTCTTTCAATGGTAAAGTAAGAACCTTGTTTCCAAGCCACAAAATCACATGCACACACACACACACACACACACACAAAGTTCAAATTGAAGAACTGCCCCTCTTGGAAGGGGGAGCCACTAGATATGAATTATTGTTAGCCATATTAGAAAACATTGGATTAATCCCATGTTGTTCTTTTCTTTTTAAGATTTTAAACATTTTCCCTTCATTACCTTGATTTGACCCATTATTGAAAATAATTTAAGAGACTAATGCCATTATTTGCATAATCAAGAAAAAGAATATTCTTTATTCCCTTTAAAATCCACTTTATACAAGAAAGATACATACTTGAAAAGTACAGACATCTAAGGAAAATTCCTTACAATAGAGAATGTCAACATCACAAAACATGTTTCTGAATTCATTTGACATTTAAAATAAAGGTTTCTTTTCAAATCTAATATAAGAATTTTTATTGAAAGTAACTCATATGAATTAATTTTACTATATATTCAAACCCATTTAAAAATAATTTGAGGTTAAATTTTTCACCTCTCTTGAATAGTTTGTGTATATATTTTCTTAGATTTCTACTTAGGCATGGCCAAGTGTACAGCCTCTTCTTGGAATAGCAAAACTTCTCTGTGAATGAATGTGTCATCCAAATTCAGAAAGTCTTATTTGAAACAAAGAATAAAAGCCTTTTTCCTGGACTCTAAGTTGAAAAAAGAGAAGGTTATAGTATAAAACTAGGTCCCATGCTAAGAAGTCTTACTTTTCACAAAGTCTATTTAATAAAATGCTCTTAAAACATTATTAAGATTCCATGAGTGGTACAGTTAACAAACTTGACTGCTAACTGAAAAGGTGAAGGCCTGAGTCCACACAGAGGCTCCTCGAAGAAAAGTCTTGTGATGTACATCAGAAAAGTCCAGTACTGATAACCTTCCAGATGCACTTCTGCTGTGACACACATGAGGTTGCTATGAGTCAGAATCGACTTAAGGACAATTGTTGATGTTGTTGTTAGGTGCCGTCAAGTCGGACCTGACTCATAGTGACCCCTCCTTGGGTTTCTGAAGCAGTATCTCCATGGAAGTAGATTGCCCAACCTTTGTTCTAAGAAGTGGCTGGTGGGTTTGAACCTCCAGCCTTCTGGTTAGCAGTCAAATGCCTTAGGCACTAGGCAACCAGAGCTCCTTAATGACAACTGGTGAATGGTTAATAACGATGGTAGAGCTATAGAATGACATTCAGAGCTGTGTTTTACTGAAACACAACAATGCCTTTGATCACACAGAGCAACAGTAATCTTGAAGAAATTAGGAAAATGAGGCGGATAAAACAAACAATAAACAAACAAACAAATAAACAAACAAAATCCTAGAATCCAAGAAAACCTATCCATCAGAATAAGGACAATACAGAGCTTTAGAAATAGCCATCATTGTCAACTTAAAGTTAGTAATTCTTTACTAAAAACAAGACTTTCTGCTCTAAACTCCTACCTGGAGTCTAATTTCTTACTTTTTTAAATGGGAATTGTTACAAAGTCTTACCAGTACATTTAATACTCTCAAACAGTTTTCCAAAATGTAAATGTATTTTGTAAGTATTTTTCTTCTGCATCTTGTCTGTCTCTGGGTCTCTTCTTTTCTTATAAGCACTCTTGTCTTATGGGATTAGGCCCACGTCCTATACTCTAGTGTGTTGGCATAGTGGATAAGACACTTAACTGCTGACTGGTAGCTCAGTGGTTCAAATCCACCGGCTGCTCTGTAAGGAAGATGGGGCAATCTACTTCCATAAAATTTACAGCCTTTGAAACCCAACAAGGGTTGCTATGAGTTAGGAACGACTTGATGGCAGTGAGCTTGGTTTTTTGGTCTATTCTAGTGTGTTAAATAATAATATCTGCAAATAGGCTATATATTCAGGTTCCATAAGCATTTTTAAACTTCTCTACGTGATTCTGATATCCTAATAATTATATTTGAAATGTAACTCAAGATTTGTCTCATATTGTTTAGCTTAAAATGTTGTTTTTTGGAGGAAATTAATTTTTGCAAAACATAGAGAAATTGTTATTATTTTAGTATTGTATGAAAACTATTTATTAAGATACATGTATATTTTTAGAAATCTGAGAATTTAATACCATGAGATGTTTTATTGGAAAAACATGAACTTAGGAGACTGATTGAAGTAGTCAGTCCAAATTCACATTTAGGTTACAGGTTACTAATATAATCTCAGTTAACACACAGTACACATCACTAAAAATGCTACCTAAGTGTTTTGATTTTTTTTTTTTTCAAGGGAGAGAATATAATATGTACATGCATGTGTGTATATATATAAAATAGGAGCTCTGGTGGCATAGTCCCTAAGGCATTTGACTGCTAACCAGAAGGCTGGTGGTCCAA
>NW_006922218.1:1061354-1066945 GCF_000298275.1 Orycteropus afer afer | reverse complement strand
AACATAGTCTGCTGTAGTAAATTACCTGGCATGGCTTTTCTAGCCATAAGTCTTTGTAAACTCCGTGGGGGAATTTGCTGTGAGAAGCTGAGTAGCTCCTGATTGTTAAAATCATCCACCTGGGGTATTGCTGTTGGGAGCAGCACAAAGTAATGTTCTGGGAAGTTCACTTTGTCTCAGGTGCTTAGAATTCTGATGTTATGATTGGTTAGTTTGGCCACTCTGCCAGGCTCAAAAGGAGGCCTCCTAGAGGCAGAAGTCTCTCTGACTGCTGACGGGAAGGATGTGCTGCTGAGAGAAATGTGCTCCTGAGAAATACATGCTGCTGAGAAAGAGACGCCGAGAGACACGCACTGTTGGGAGAGAGACTGAGAAAGATCGTTGGCTGAGAGATGACAGGCTGAGAGAGACTGAGCCTTGTTCCTGAACTTGAATTGTAGCCTGGTGCTTCCCTAATAAACCCCATAATCTGTGAGTTCTGTGTGGCCACTGCAGTGAATTATCAAACCCAGCAGAAAGGTGGTGAGTGCTGTTGGAGGAACGGTTGGTGTCAAGGTTGGTGAAAGGGCTGGAGGAAAGCAACATGTCTGGCCTCACAGGAATAGGCCTTGGGCTACTGATGGTGATTCTGTCTTCCTCTTGTGGGGTTAGAGGAGGTCAGGAGATCTGGCCTCCTTGCCTCTTTAGCACATAGCAACCATTGTGAGCATGGTGCAGGACCAGGTAGTGTTTTGTTCTGTTATACATGGTGTCTCTATGACTGGGAGCTATCCCAGTGGAATCTAACAACTGTAACTGAAACAGGGCAAGGATCCAATCTGAAGCTGTTTGCTCCAGAATTCAGAGTTTCAAGCTATTTCTCTAAGCAAAGGCATTCATGTGGTAGTTGTTTAAACTCATTCTTCCTCTAAGTTCAGTAATCCAACTGAAAACTGAACTCACTGCAATCGAGTTGAATCCAACTCATTGTGACCACTCCTTGGGTTTCTGAGGCAGTGTCTCTACAGAAGTGGATTGCCCAGTCTTCAGCCGAGTGTCTGGTGGGTTTGAACCTCCAGCCTTCTGGTTATTGTCAAGTGTTTAATCTGTACCATTACCATATCACCTTTTCTGATTACACAGAGAAGAGAAAGCTTCTCTATCCTAGGCTTTTAGCTTTATCCCATAATTAATTACCATGCCATATCCACATGAAAGCAGTTCAGTTTAATTTGCTATATGGCTTTACAGACAGCTGGAATCAAGACTTTCATTTTGCTGTATGAAATTTATGAGCTTAGAGATGTAAGCATTTCCAAAATGGAAATTATTTCTGGCCATTCCAACAATAACAACAACAACAACAACCAAAAAAAAAAAAAAAAAAACTAGCAAAATAGAAACATAAAATAGACCTAGAAATTTTAGTAATTTAATTTTAAATTATTGAAATAATGATTGAAGTAAGTCCATGTAAATAAGAATGATGTCCATTGATTTGAAAGCTGCATAAAATAGTAAACTTGTTGTGCAGTAGGTACAATCATTACTTCTTTTGTGTTGTTTAGGAAAGGAAATATGAGTATTTTTATATACTTTTTGAGTCAATTATCTGGGTATTGCACAACTTTATTCATAGTTCTTTGCTGGAGCGTACTTATCTTTAAAAAAAAAGTCACTCTTTACTGTGCATTCACCATTTAATCTCAGTTTCTCAAGTTATTACATATATAGATGGTGACCAAATAATTATATAATAACTCAAATTAATGTTTATAGGTCATAATATGTATAAATCATATATGATAACAAATATACAGACACACATTCACTGTATACACACATATTTGTGATTTATGTATGTTTTACTATTATAATGGGAGTGCTGGTGGCACAGTGCCTAAAGAATTTGACAGCTAACCAGAAGGCTGGTGGTTCAAACCCACCAGCCACGTCTTGGAAAGAAGGTTGGACAATCTACTTCCATAAAGATACTGCTTCAGAAACCCAAGTAGTGGTCGCTAAGAGTCGGATTTGACTTGATGACAAGTGAGTTTGGTTTTTGTTTAGTTTATTGTAATAATATACAGTCATGTGCTACATAATGTCTATTCAAGCAGCAGTCTGATTGCATATATATCCATAGCACCAACAATCCCTGTAAAGTGTATTATATTAAAAATAGTTTATAATAACAACAGGTGCTACTTCGCAACATACATCAAAACATTATTATGAAAACATTATTATTACTGTATTATTTGCTAAAGATAGCTTATTGTATCTGGAAGTGTGTCTTTAATTTTTTTATCTAATGCATAGAAAAGTACACTGTTGTAGTTAAGTGTCATTTAGTCAGATCTCACTCATAGAAACCCTATATACAGCAGAGTGAAACACACTACCATATGCCATGCAGTGTTCCCTTGTTCTTTTAAATGACAGCCTCTTTGCATATGTACAGGTTCCTTGTGAGTACAATTAAGTGTTCTTCTTAATGTTATGCATAATTTGCTATGATCCACACAATGGAATGCTCTTGCATAATCAATAACATAAGTAAAAATTTTTCTGGTATTCTTTGCTTTCAGCCAAGATGCATCCAACATCAGTAATGATATCCCTTGTTCCACATCCTCTTCTGAATCCAGCTAGCATTTCAGTAAGTTCTCTGTTAATATATTGCTGCAACCTTTTTGAATTATCTTCAGTAAGATTTTACTTGCAAGTGATATTAATGATATTGTTTGATTATTTCCACATTCAGTGGGCTCACCTTTCTTTGAAATGCGTACAAATATGAATCTTTTCCAGTCAGTTGGCCAGGTAGCTATCCATTTGTTGAAACATGAAACTCAACGGGTATTTCATCAATTCGTGGAGCCTTGTTTTTGACCAATTCCTCCAGTGCAACCTTGACTTTTTCCTTCAATACCATTGGTCCTTGATCATATGACACATCCTGAAATGGATGAACATTGACAAGTTCTTTTTGGTACAGTGACTGTGTGTATTCCTTCCATCTTCATGTTTCCTGCATCATTCAATATTTTGCCCATAGAATCTTTCAGTATTGCAACTTGAGGCTTGAATTTTTTTCTTTACTTCTTTCAGCTTAAGAAATGCCAATTGTGTTCTTCCCTTTTGGTTTTCTAATTCCAGGTCTTTGCACATTTCATTATAGTAATTGACTTTGTCTTCTTGAGCTGCTCTTTGAAATCTTCTATTTAGCTCTTTTTTCTTGTCCTTTCTTCCATTTGTTTTAGCTACTCTTCATTCAAGAGCCAGTTTCAGAGTCTCTTCTGACATCCATTTTGCTCTTTTCTTCCTTTCCTGTCTTTTAATGACCTCTTGTTTTCTTCATGGAAGATGTTCTTGATGTCATCCCATAATTCCTTTTTTTTTTTTTTTGTCCTTGGTGTCCAATGCATCATATCTATTCGTTAGATGGTCTCTAAATTCAGATGGAATATAATCACGTCTTGTGGCTCTTGTGGACTTGTTTTAATTGTCTTCAGCTTCAAGCTGAATGTGCATATGAGCAGTTGACAGTCTGTTCCACAATCAGATCTTGACCTGGATGTGGCTGATGATATTGAGCTTCTCCAGTGCCTCTTACCACAGATGTAATCTATCTGATTACTGTGTACTCCATCTATTGAAGTCCACATGTATAGCCACTGTTTGTGTTGTTGAAAAAAGATATTTGCAATGCATAAAGCATTGGTCTTGCAAAATTCTATTATGTGATCTCCAGCATCATTTCTATCACCAAAGCCAAATTTTCCAACTACCAACTCTTCTTTGCTTCCAACTTTTCCATTCTAGTTACAAGTGATAATCAACACATCTTGGTTGCATGTTCAGTCAATTTCAAATTGCTGAAATTGGTAAAAATCTTTAATTTCCTCATCTTTGGCTTTGGTGGTTGGTGCATAAATTTGAATAAAAGTAGTGTTAGCTGGTCTTCCTTGCAGGCATATGCGTATTATCCTATCACTGACAGCATTGTACTTCAGGATAAATCTTAAAACATTCTTTGTAAGGATACGCCATTCCTCTTCAATCTGTCATTTCTGGCATGGTAGATCATATGGTTGCCTGATCCAAAATGGCCCAAACCAGTCAATTTCAGCTCACTAATGCCTAGGATATCAATATTAATGTGTTCCATTTCATTTTTGACAATTTCCAATTTTCCTAGATTCATACTTTACAAATTCTATGTTCTGATTATTAAGGGATGTTTGTAGCTGTTTCTTCTCATCTTGAGTAATGCCACATCAGCAAATGGAGCTTCTGAAAACTTTACTCTATCAGTATCATTGAAGTCAGCTCTACTCTGAGTAGACACCATTTCCCCAGTCATATTTTGAGTACCTTCCAACCTGAGGGGCTCATCTTCTGGCATTATATTGGATCATGTTTCAGGGCTATTCATAAAGTTTTCCAGTAATATATCAGAGTGTATTTCACTGTGATTCATAAGATTTTCACTGGACAATTTTCTGAGAAGTGGATGGCCTCTTCCTTCTTCCAAGTCATCCCTAGTCTGGAAGCTCTGCTGAATACTCTCCACCATGGGTAACCCTGCTGGTATTTGCAACACCTGTGGTATAGCCTCCAGCCTCATAGCAACACATAAGCCACCACAGGATGACAAACTGATAGACAAGTTCATCATACTTAGTTGTTCAAAACCACTCTGCTCACTTCCTGGCCTTCCTTAAAGCTGCTTCCAAAGGCTCCCAGCACCTGGCTTCCCTTCTGGGCCACTCCTTAAAGCTGCTTCCAAAAGCCCCCAGATTTTTTTTTCTTTTCCTGAATTTAGAGACTATATGAAAAATTGATTTGATCCATTGAACTCCAGTGAACAAAGACTAGAGTATTTCTGAGACGACATCAAGAACATCATACATGAAGAAAATAAATGGTAATTTAAAAGACAGGAAAGGAAGAAAAGGCAAAAATGGATGTCAGAAGAGACTCTGAAACTTGTTCTTGAATGTAGAGGAGCTAAAGCAAAGGGAAGATATGTTGAAATTAAAAAAAAAAAAATGAACAGAAGATTTCAAAGGGCTTTTTTGAGAAGACAGGGTAAAGTGTTATAATGAAATGTGCAAAGACTTGAAATTAGAAAACCAAAAGGGAAGAGCACACTAGGCTTTTCTCAAACTGAAGGAATGGAAGAAAAAATTCAAGGTTTGAGTTGCCATATTGAAAGATTCTGTGAGCACAATGTTGAATGATACAAGAAGTATCAAAAGAAGATAGAATCACTACACAGAATCACTGTACCAAAAACAATTGGTTGATGTTCAGCTATTTTAGAAGGTAGCATATGAAAAAGAACCAACATCATTTAAGGAGGAAGTCCAAGCTTCACTGAAGTAATTGGTAAAGAATGAGGTTCCAGGAATTAATGGAATACCACTGGTATGTTTCAACAAATGTGTTCATTTGTCATTATAGTCACTCACTCATTTATGCCAAGATATTTAGAAGAAAGCTCCCTGGTCAAATGACTGCAAGAAATCCTTATTTGTGCTCATTCTAAAGAACAAAGATACAATAGAATGTGGAAATTATAAAACAATATCATTAATATCACA
>NW_006922218.1:1059503-1060986 GCF_000298275.1 Orycteropus afer afer | reverse complement strand
TATGAAGAGGAACGTGGCATTGGGATTAGAGAAAGACTTATCATCAGCCTTCAATATGCAGATGGCACAGCCTTGCCTTCTTGAAAGTGAACATGACTTGAAACACTTACTAATGAAAATTTAAAACTGCAGCCTTCAGTATGGATTAAACCTCAACATAAAGAAAATAAAAATCTTCACAACTGGACCAATAAACAACATCATGATAAATGGAGAAAAGATTGAATTGTCAGGGATTTCATTTCACTTGTATCCACAATCAACATCTACAGAAGCAGCACTCAAGATCTCAGAGGTCATGTTGCAATGGGCAAATGTTCTGCAAAATACTTCTTTAAAGTGTTAGGAAACAACGATGTCACTTTGAAGATTAGGATTTGCCTAACCCAAGCCTTGGGAGCTCTGGTGGCATAGTGTCAAAGGCATTTGACTGCTAACTCAGACCCACCAGCCTCTCCTTGGAAGGAAGAGTGGGCAATCTACATCCATAGAGATACCTCTTTAGAAACCTAAGGAGGGGTTGCTATGAGTCAAACCAACTTGACTCAGTGAGTTTGGTTTTGGTTAACCCAAGCCATGCTGTTTTCAACCACCTCACCTGCATGTGAAGACTGGACAATGAATAAGGAAAGCAGAAGAGCTGTCCTTTGAAATCCTCTGATCAACTCTTTCCCTTCATCTTTTTTTTCCATTCACTTTGCTTCTCTCCATTCAAGGGAAAGTTTCTGAGTCTCTTCTGACATAAATTGTGGTCTTTTCTTACTTTCATGTCTTTCTAATAATCTTTTCTATTTCCTCATTTTGATGTCTTTGATATCATCCCATAATTTTTCTTATCTTAAATCATTAGTTTTTAATGTGTCAAATCTCTTCTTCAGATGGCTTCTGACTTCACATAAGATGTTCTCATTTGTATTTTTGCTCTCTTGGACTTGTTTTAATTTTCTTCAGCTTCAACTTGAACTTGTATATGATCTGTTGATGGTCTGTTTCACAATCAGGCCCTGGACTGTTCAGACTGATGATATTGAACTTCTGCATCATCTCTTTCCATAGATGTAGTCAATTTGATTCTTGTGTATACCATCTGGCAAGATCCCTGTGTATGGCCACCATTTATGTTGTTAAAAAAGATATTTACAATGGATATTTTATTGGTCTGCCAAATTCTATCATGCCATCTCTAACCCCTTCTCTATCACCAAGCCATATTTCCCAGCATCCTTCTTCTTTGTTTCCAATGTTCACATTTTAGTCATCCTAACTATCAATATATCTTGATTTTATGCTTGGTCAATTTCAGACTGCAGAAGCTCGTAAAATATCTTCATTTTCTACATATTTTGCATTAGTGATTGGTGTGTAAATCTGAATAATAGTCATATCAGTTGGTCTTCCTTGTAAGCATATGGATATTATATTATCACTGATAGTGGTGTACTTCAGGATTGAACTTGACATGTTCTTTTTTTTTTTTTTTTTT
>NW_006922218.1:1058652-1059136 GCF_000298275.1 Orycteropus afer afer | reverse complement strand
CACATTGTTCTCCCTCTCTATCAAGGATCTCCTACATAGATCCCCTTCCAAGTGGATGACAGTGCTAGCTGGGCACCATCTAGTTTTTCTGGTCTCATAGTCATATAGGCTGCAGATTGGATGGTGTACTAATGACTAATTGTTTCCATGAATTTTGGTTTTCTTCATTCATCTGTGCTCTGAATGAGGAGACACCCATCATTGCATCTAGATGGCAGCTTGCTAGCTTTTAAGATCCCAGTCGCTACTTGCCAAAGTAAGAGGTGGAACAATGTTTTGTATAATACGTTTTGCCAATTGAGCTATGTCCTTGGACTATGGTCCCAAGCCCACAGGTTCAACTACTCGGTCCCTCTGGGTAGCTGGCTGTGACCAAGCCATGGCCACAGCCTTGACCCTTGTCAGCTCTACTATACATCTGGGAATTCTGATCATTCACATAAACTTATAGGATCATTGTCTGCCAACCCTATATATGTTCTTG
>NW_006922218.1:1056236-1056702 GCF_000298275.1 Orycteropus afer afer | reverse complement strand
CCTTTTTATTTCGGTTGGTTCTGTTGTGATGTCACCCATTTCATTTCTTATTCATGTTATTTGTATTCTCTCCCTCTTTTCCTTTGTTAAATTTGGCAATTGTTTGTCAATTTTATTGATCTTTTCAAAAAACCAACTTCTGGTCTTGTTGACTTTTTCTGTAGCCCTTGTGTTTTCTGTTTTTATTTCTGCTCCAATCTTGATTATTTCCTTTCTTCTGGTGACTGTAGGCTTTACTTGCTCTTCTTTTTCTAATTGTTGGAGATGTTCATTTAAAGTGTTGATTTTGGTTCTTTCTTCTTTTTTGATGTGTGCATTTATTGCTATATTTTGGCCTTTGATCACTGCTTTTGCTGTGTCCCAAAGATTTTGGTATGTTGTTTTCATTCTCATTTGATTCAAGGAATTTTTGAATTTCTATTTTGATATCTTCTCTTACCCAGTCTTTCTCAAGGAGGGTGTTGTT
>NW_006922218.1:1048752-1055384 GCF_000298275.1 Orycteropus afer afer | reverse complement strand
CTGTTTTTGTAGGTAACTTTTTGCTTTTCCCATGCTGCTTTCAGGATTCTGTCTTTGTCTTTGGTTTTGATGAGTTTGATGATGATGTGTCTTGTTGATTTTCTTTTGGGGTCTATCCTGTTTGGTGTTCATTGGACTATCTGAATGGATATATTGTCATCTTTCATCATATTAGGGAATTTCTGTCCCAGTAAATATTGGACAGTTTTCTCAGTGGTTTTGTTTTTCTCTTCCTGTTCTGGAATTCCAATAACATGTAAGTTATTCCTTTGATGGTATCCCACATGAACTTTAGGCTTTCTTCATTATTTTTTTTTTATTTTTATTTTTTTTTCTGATTGATCCCTTTCCAAAGAAGTATTCAGGTATTTGTCTTTGATCTCATTAATTCTATCTTCCATTTCATCAATTCTTCTCCTTTGTCCTTCCAATGTGTTATCTATTTCTGACAATTTAGTATTAATCTTCTGGATTTCTATCTGTGGATTTAGAATCATTTCTAATTTTTCATTTATTTTGTCATTTTGTTCTTATATTTTCTTCCAAACTTCTTCTAAGTTTTTTTCTGAGTTTTCTTTGGTCTGTCTCTCAATCCTTTGAAGATACCTAAAGATAGTACTTTTGAATTCCTTATCAGAGAGTTCCAATGCTGCTTCTTCCTCAGGGATGTGTTCTGGGTCTGTATCCTGCTTCCTTGTTCCTACCACTTTATCCTGCTTCTTTGTGTGGACTTTGATGGTCTGTTGTGTCCAAGGCATCATGACGTTTGTGTATTTAGATCTCTGTTTACTGTTTGTGAAGAGCAGCCAAGGGTGATTCAGGCTTTTCTTGGTGGTTTTTTATCATTGGCCTTTCAGTCTTGCAGGTCCCAAGTATCCTTGGGATTGCTGGAAAGCAGAACGTGTTCTTAAACCCCAGGAATCTGTGAGAGTGCTATCTCTTTAAATATCCAAAATAGTCAAGCTGCTTTTTAAACCTTCAAAATGGTGGCATCCTCTGGACTGGCAAAATTCCACAGCTAAGCCTGCCTTTCTCCTCACCTTCGTTTGTTCCCTAGCCACCATGCACAGTCCTCCATGTACTCCCTGTCTAGCCAAGTGATTTTCAGGTTAATTCGTAGGTCCTACCACTGGTAAGGAATCTCCAAGCTGTCTGTGCTGTGGCGTCAGTGTCAGGATTGCTCAGGATCACTGCCAGACCGCAGCTCCTTCTTTCTCCCTTTTTTGGTATTTTCATGCAAATTCTTCTGCTAGTTGGGGTTTAGTCTACTTCTATATCCTTCCCGTCAAGGCTCAGGGGTCCAAGATTACCTTCTGTGTCTGTGTTAATTGGTTTCCCTTTTCTTTGTTGAAGAGGGTTTGTGCAGTCTTTCTACCTAGTCCACCATCTTACCGGAACTCTGAAATGTTCTTTTTGATGATGAATATAATGTCTTTCCTCTTCAATTAGGCATTCCTGGTATAACAGATCATATGCTTGTCCAATTAATAATGACCAATACTGTCCATTTCAGCTCACTAATGCCTAAAGTAGACATCTTTGTGTGTTCTATTTCATTTTTATGACTTCTAATTTTCCTAGGATTCATACTTCTTACATTTCAAGTTCTTACTTTCAGTGGATGTTTGCAACTATTTCTCCTCAAGTTGAGTCGTACCATATCAGCAAATGGAGCTCCTGAAAGCTTTACTCCATTCATGTCATTAAAGTTGACTCTACTTTGATGAGGCAGCTCTTTCTCAGATACATTTTGAATGATTATCTTCTGACACTATATCTCACAGTGTTCTACTGTTATTCCTATGGCTTTCACTGGACATTTTTTCAGATGTAGACCACAAGGTCCTTCTTTCTAGTCATTCTTAGTCTGGAAGCTCTGATAAATCTGTCTTTACCACTGCTAAATCATAGCCTAAATGCATCTGTTCTTCTCTGATCTTAGAATCTAAGCAATGTTGGGCCTCATTATATTTGGATGGGAGAACTCTTGGGAACAACAGATGCTGTATTCCTTTTAACCACCACTTGTTTTTCATTTTGTCACACTACAATGGCTCTTCATAATATTCCCTAATGTGACCTACAAGTTCAATGCAATGACTTCAAAACCTTTGTTGGCTTCATTGTAGAAATTGACTATCTGGTATGAAAAGTTTCATGGAAATAAAAGAGATTAAAAAATAGCAAAAAAAATCTCAAAAAAATAATACAAAGTTTGCACAAATTTGGAGCACTCACACATCCCAGTTTCAAACTTATTATAAAGCTACATTAATGAAAACAGTACTGTATGGGTATGTACAATCTTGCTTTTAATCATACCTATGACTGGATATGTATATCAAACTCCATAATTATTCTCAAAACAAAATGATTAAATCTTAATTTTCAGACTTTTCAATTTATTTAGTAAAGTTTTATTAATAACTTGTGATGTTCAAGACAGATGTTTCAGGCACTGTGATAAACTTAAAGATCAATTGTACATATTGCTCTCCAACCTTCTTTTATGTGACAGGGACTCATAAGCTAGCTGTGGATAATTCTCAATAAAATGTAAGAAAGGCAGAGCAAAGAAGAATGAAGAAAACCAAAATTCATGGAAACAATACACCATCCAATCTGCAGCCTATACAACTGTGACACCAGAAGAACTAGATGGTTCCTGACTACCGCTGTCATCCTTGTGGAAGGGGATCTATGTAGGAGATCTTGATAGAGAAGGAGAACAATGTAGAACAAAACTCAAAATAATTTGGAGAAAAAAAAAAGGGGGGGGGGCCAGGTTTGCTCGTCTGATAGAGCCTGGTGGAACCATTGAGACTATGGCCACTAGATGCCCTTCAGGTCTGGAATTGAACCCACTCCTGTGGTTTCCAGCCAAACAAAAGACAGGTATATGAGTTGAACATTTACCTCAGGTAGATCCACTCCTTGGAGAAAATCATGGGAGAAATAAAGGCTGCTTATGTACAGGGAGACAGCTCAGGGGACAGGAGTGCATGGAGGGATGAACACAGGAAAGAGGTAACTATCAGGAGGAGGTAGGAGGGCAGCTGTTGCATTGTGGTAAACTGTGGTCAATGTCATGAAACAAAGTGTATGTGAACTGCTGTATGGAAAGTGAATTTGCTCTGTAACTCTTCACCCAGATCACAATTTAAAAAAAAAAAAAAGTAAGAAAGACTTGCATAAACACTAAAATATTCAGACAAAATATTATGGGAGTGAGTTGTTGTTGTTGTTAGGTGGTGTCAAGTTGTCACTGACTCATACCGACCCTATGCACAACAGAATGAAACACTTCCCGGTCCTGAGTCAGCTCCATGATTCTTGCTAAACAGAGCCCATTGCCGCTGCCACCATGTTAATCCATCTCGATGAAGGCTTTCCCTTCTTTCATTGACCCCTCACCTTACCAAGCATGACTTACTCCTTCAGGGAATGGTCCTTTCTGACAACATGACCAAAGTATGTTAGAAGAAGTGTGGCCATTCTGAGCTGCAAGGAGCATTCTTGCTGCACTTCCTCCAGGACAGACCTGTTAGTTCTTTTAGCAGTCCACAATATTTTCAGAATTCTTTGCTAACACCACAGCTCAAATGCACCAATTCTTCTTCGGTCTTCCTTATTCATTGTCCAGCTCTCACATGCACCTGAAGCGATTGAACATACCCTGGCTTGTGACAGGCTCACCTTAGACCTCAAGGAAACATCTTTGCTCTTCAGCACTTGAAAGAGGTCCTTTGCAGCCAATTTGCCTGATGCTATACATCAGCTGATGTCCTGACTGCTGCTTCCATTGGTGTTGATTGTAAAATCAAGCAATGTGAGGTCTTTGACAATTTCAAACTTTTCTCTGTTTATCGTGATGCTGCTTATAAGTCCAGTTGTGAGGATTTTTGTTTTCTTTATATTGAGATACATACTCTAGACTGTATTCTTCAATCTTCATCAGTAAGTGCTTCAAGTCATCCTCATTTTCAGCAACCAAAGTTGTGTCATCAGTGTATTGCAGATTGTTAATAATTCTTCCTCCAATCCTAATGCCACATTCTTCTTCATATAGTCCAGCTTCTTGGATTATTTACTCAGCATACAAATGTAATAAGTGTGGGGAAAGGACACAACCTGACACACCCCCTTCTTGGTTTTAAACCATGCAGTGTCCCCTTGTTCTGTTTCAATGACCAACCTCCTGGTCTATATACAGGTTATGTATACTATAATTAAGTGTTCTGGAATTCCCATTCTTCTCAATGTTATCCACAACTTGTTATGATCCATATAATTAAATGCTTTTGCATAATCAATAAAACACAAGTAAACATCTTTCTGGTCTTCTTTGCTTTGAGCCAAGATCCATCTGACATCAGCAATGATATCCCTTGTTCCACATCCTTTTCTGAATCAAGCTTGCATTTCTGGAAGTTCTCTGTCAATATACAGCTGCAAACATTTTTTAATTATCTTCAGTAAGATTTTACTTGCATGCCCTGTGAATGATATTGTTCAATAATTTTCACATTCTGTGGGATCACCTTTCTTTGGAATGGGTACAAATATGGATCTTTCAGTCAGTTGGTGAGGTAGCTGTCTTCCAAATCTTTTGGCATAGCTGAGTGAGTACCTCCAGTAGGGCATCCATTTGTTGAAACATCTCAATGAGTATTACATCAATTCCTGGAGGTTTTTCTTTGCCAATTCCTTCATTGCAGCTTTGTAACTTTTTCCTTTAATACCATTGGTTCTTGAATATATGCCACCTCCTGAAATGGATGAAGATTGACCAATTCCTTTTGGTACAGTGACTCTGTGTATTCGTTCTATCTTCTTTTGATGCTTCCTGCATCATTCAATATTTTGCCCACAGAATCTTTCAATATTGCAACTCAAGGCTTACATTTTTTCCTCAGTTCTTTCAGCTTGAGAAATGCCAAGCATGTTCTTCCCTTTTGGTTTTCTAAATGCAGGTCTTTGCACATTTCATTATAGTAATTGGCTTTGTCTGCTTGAGCTGCTCTTTGAAATCTTCTGTTCAGCTCTTTGATCTTGTCATATCTTCCATTTGCTTTAGCTACTCTCCACTCAAGGGCAAGTTTCAGAGTCTCTTCTGAAATCCATTTTGGTCTTTCTTTCTCCTATTCTTAATGAACTCTTGCTTTTCTCATGGTTGATGTTCTTGATGTCATCCCACAATTCTTCTGGTTTCTGGTCATTGGTGTTCAATGCATCAAATCTATTCTTTAGATGGTCTCTAAATTCAGGAGGGATATATTTGAGATCATATTTTGGCTCTCTTGGACTTGTTTTAATTGTCTTCAACTTCAAGTTGAATTTGCATATGAGCAGTTGGTGGTCTGCTCTACAATTAGCTCCTGGCCTGGTTTTGGCTGAAGATATTGAACTTTTCCATTGCCTACTGCCATGAATGTAGTCAATCTGATTCCTGTGTATTCCATCTGGTGAAGTTCACATGTATAGTGGCCGTTTGTGTTGTTGAATACAAGTATTTGCAATGAATAAGCCATTGGTCTTGCAAAATCCTATCATGTGATCTCCAATGTTATTTCTCTCACCAAGGCCAAATTTTCCAACTATCAGTGATCCTTCTATTTCCAACTTTGGCATTCCTGTCTCAATGATAATCAACACATCTTGACTGCATATTCAGTTAATTTCAGACTGCAGAAGTTGATACAAATCTTCAATTTCCTCATCTTTGGCTTTGGTGGTTGGTACATAAATTTGAATAATAGTTGTATTAACAGTCTTCCTTGTAGGCTTGTGGAGATTATCCTGTCACTGACAGCATTGTACTTCAGGACAGATCTTGAAACATCCTTTGTGATGATGAATGCCACACCATGCCTC
Organism: Orycteropus afer afer; assembly: GCF_000298275.1. Taxonomy (NCBI): domain Eukaryota; kingdom Metazoa; phylum Chordata; class Mammalia; order Tubulidentata; family Orycteropodidae; genus Orycteropus; species Orycteropus afer. Next base: position 1,049,510 of record NW_006922218.1, on the reverse strand, counting down.
TTCAATTTGTCATTCCCAACATAGTAGATCATATGGTTGTCTGATTCCAAATGACCAATACTGGTCCATTTCATCTCACTAGGATATCAATCTTTATGCATTCCATTTCATTTTTGACAACTTCCAATTTTCCTAGTTTCATACTTTGTACATTCCATGTTCTGATTATTAATGGATATTTACAGCTGTTTCTCCTCAATTTGATTCATGCCACATCAGCACATGGAGGGCCTGAAAGACTTACTTTATCCATATCATTAAGGTTTGGTCTACTCTGATGGGCAGCTCTTTCCAGTCTTATTTTGAGTGCCTTCTGACCCACGGGACTGGTCTTCCTGTACTGTGTTGAACAATGTTTTCAAGCTATTCATAAAGTTGCCCATTAATGTATCAGGCAGTGTTTCTCTGCTATTCCTAAGGTTTACCCTGGCCAATTTTTTTGAGAAGTGGATGGCCTCTTCCTTCTTCCTAGTCTGTCTCAGTCTGCAAGCTGCATTGAAACCTGTGCACCATGTGCAACCCTGCTAGTATTTGAAATACCAGTAACACAGCCTCAAGCCTCACAGCAATGTGCACAGGATGACAAACTGACAGACAAGTTTGTCTCCCTTTGCTGTTGGAAACAACTGCCCTCCCCTTACCTACCTCCTATCTGGATCCTGCCACGTTGTGGTCCCCAGCTGCTCCCTCCCTTTCCTGGCTCTGAGGAGCTGGTCTTGCCTGCCTCCTGCCCCTTATACACACACACACACACACAC
>NW_006922218.1:1014290-1048652 GCF_000298275.1 Orycteropus afer afer | reverse complement strand
AACCCACCAGCCACTCCTCGGAAGGAAGGTTGGGCAATCCTACTTCCATAGTGATACTGCCTCGGAAACCCAAGGAGGGGTCGCTATGAGTTGGGTTTGACTCGACGGCACATAACAACAACAACAACAACATGGGCCTATGCTCCTGGAATTCAGCTGGCTTTTTAGAACAATGGAATGAGCTTCTAAACACACAATTAAGACACCTGCTATGTGACAGTACTATGCAGGGTTGTGGCAATGTTCTCCAGGAGGCTAGAGTGTCCAATATGTGCTCTAAACCAGTGTACAATATGTGGTGCTGTTATCCCAATAGCCAGGAGTCACAAATCCAGGAACCAAGCAGTAGAAATGGTAGTGTCACCACTCACACTCCTAATGACTCATTCAAAATATTTTGCTTCCTCTTCCTGCAACCCTAAGCTCTGTGGGTCTGGAGGTCTAGGTCTGAAAAGACTAGACACACAATACTGATTCTTTTGAACTGGAAATTAATGCCACCTGGCCATTTTGGACTCTCAGACCTCTGGATCAACAGACAAAGAAGGGAGATACTGTATTGTCTGCTGCAATTGATTCTGATTAACAAAAGGAAATTGGGTTGATATTACTTAACAGAAGGAAAAAGGAATATATTTAGATGACAAGAAATTCCTTTCTGTTTCTTAGTACTACCATGCCCTGTAATTAAAGTTGGTGGAAAATTATTGCAACCTAATGTGGATATGTCAACTAATGGCTGAGATCCTTTAGGAATGAAAGTTTGGGTCACTCACCCAGACAAAAAACCATGACCAGCTGAGGTGTTTGCTGACAGCAATAGGAATATGGAATGGGTGGTGAAAAATGGTTGTTCTAATTACCAGCTATGACCATGTAATTAGATTCAGAAATGAGGACTGTGGTGGTTATGAGTATTTCTTCCTTGTATGTGTGCATGATATAGTTTTGTTTTCTTCATTTATAAATATAAGATTTAAACAGAGGCTAATGTGTTTTCAGTTGTATGTTTTTAGTTGTAATATGTATGTGTGTTTTGTCATGTTAAGTGCAAGTATGACTTTATAATTGTCTTTAATTAGAGATTGTGTGTGTTTTAAGGAGATGTGTACAAGTGTCAATTTGACAAGGGGTGGACTGTGATGTTTTGGGTTGTGTGGCAACTTGGCTGGGCTGTGATTTTAGGTGGTTTAAGAGATTATGATGTTAGTCACCCCCATAATGAGATATGATATAATGTGATCACTTTCATGAGGTGAGCAGCCAATCAGTTGCAGGAGGCTTTTCTCAGGAGTGTGTCCTGTTTTCAATGTGTATATGTACATCCTGGCTAAGTTCCCTGGCTTTCTGCTGGATCTTGATCCTAAATCTAGCTCATCATCATCTCAGATTCCTGGACTTTAACTAGGTGCCTACCATATTGGCTGCCAATCTCGGGATTGTTGCCTCACAGCTGTGAGCCAATAATCTGCTGTTTTACCTGCCAATCTTGAATTTGTCATCCTCCAAAGCTGGCAGCCTGCTATGTTGTTGTTGTTGTTGTTGTTGTTATGTGCCATTGAGTTAGACCCAACCCATAGTGACTCCTCCTTGGGTTTCTGAGGCATTATCACTACAGAAGTAGATTGTCCCATCTTCCTTCCGAGGAGTGGCTGGTGGGTGTGAACCACCAGCCTTCTGGTTAGCAGTCAACTGCCTTAGGCACTATGCTACCACTGCCAGCCAATCTTCAGTTCAGCAGACCGTGCTGCCACATGAGTCAGAAGAAACTTCTAACTTGAGGTTTGCCCCACAGACTTAGGACCCACCAGCTTCTACAACCGTGTGAGCCATTTCCTTAAGATAAATCTCTCTCTCTCTCTCTCTCTCTCTCTCTCTATATATACACACATATATATCAATCATTGTTTTTGCTTCTCTAGAGAACCCAGCATAAGACATCACCATTCCAGAGGAAACTATTATACAATAATCTTAGGCATTCAAAAATTTCTACTTCCTCTGGAAAGTGAATAATGCATGTTCCTACCAGGTAGCCAGACTGGAGTGGATTTGTATATTCACCATTGGTTTATTATTATGTGTTTATAGTTACTGAGATTTTACATTGTACCAGGTACAGGTAGATAATCTCCATTTATATCCTATTCTTTACCTCAAGTTTAGGCATCGTCTTGACTAATGTGCTGGGACACAAGTTGTGTTCTGGCAGCCTTATACAAGTGTATTACATCCTAAATTCTGAGTATGTACATGGAATTAAACCTTTACAGAGTTGCCCATTCAAGTTTCCCCTCCGAGTCCACAGGTGCCCTGTCCTCATCCTTCTCTAGACAAAAGAATTCCAGAGCCCAGCAGCACGCACAAGTCTAAAGTCCTGGGCTAGTAACAAGTTCAGTTCTAAAGTGGCTTGTGCTGCACTGGGTTTAAAGTTGAAAGACCACAACTCCAGGACAGACTAACTTTAGGATTTATTACCTGAGAGGTCTTAGGCAAAGTAATCAATTTTACCAAGTCCCTAGTTACTTCTCTTTATATGAGAATGGTAATGCTTTCCAGCTCAATTTTTTTTTTTAATAAGAATAAAATGAGAAAAAGCATGTAAAAGTGTTTTGTTAACCATATTACATAAAAAAATGTTATATTAAATAAAATTAATAATAATAGCATGAAAATAATACTTGTTTTTGGTTCAATATTATTTGAGTCATCTATACCTTGGATCATACATAACACTTACTAGAATATTGAAGTCTATAATGGATAAGAAATAAGAGTGGTTTGAATTTTTAGATGAAATGAAAGTAGCAATGCTATATTTCCTCCCACACATAAAAGATAAAGTCCAAGCAAAAACAATTTTTAAGACCACAAGAGAAATACAGATATAACCCAGTCTCTGGCATACAAAGAGAATTAAGTGTATGAGCATACACATTCATTTCATATTCAAAATGTATAACAAGAATGTACACATGTCCACATGACACGCATCAGAGCATTTGACAACAAACAACCCGCTGCTCTCTGTCTGTCTTATGTCAAGGAACAAGGAAATATAACCAGAGGTGGATATTTGCAAGCAGATTTCTAGAGGGAAATCCCTTGTGATTAACTGTTTTAAGGAAAAATAGGAATGGGCAAGGGAAGTATTGGCCTGTTAGGTGATTGCAAAGGACAATTTTGCTGATTTCACTGGGACCTGAGCTGGAATGGTGCTTCATACTTACAGTATCTTTGGACAAGGGGGCCCAGCTTTATATCATCTAATCAATGTATGCTGGATGGTGCTTGTGAAAGGAGCACAAACTTGGGCTTGGTGAGTATCCTAAGAGAAGTTTGCCAAGAAGTATTTAACTAAGAACAATCTATATCCAGTCTCCCAGAGGATACGGGAATGTGTGTTTCAGTCCTGAAAGGAGGAAGGGGCTCCTTTTCACAGCGACCAGTAATGCCCACTCCTCACACCATTTGGATTCATTTGTTTCAGAGAGGAAGGACTGAGAAACAACTCCTCAATGACTTTGAGAGAGTCTGGAGATTTCAACTAATACTTATCATCTATCTCATTTATATAACAATTACTCAGAAAGGAGTTATTCCTCTGTGACATTACTTATCAGGTAAAATTATAGCACCATCTTATAGTAGAATTCACTATAATTCATGTAACTTATCTGTGATAATTTTTTTCTGGATATTTTAGAGGAGCTGAGGTGCTCTGGGAAATTTTACTCATTTCATGAAAATTGTCTTTGAATTTGCTAATTTCAATTTGCCATTTCCTCCTCACCAATTGTTTTGTGATCCAAAAATATCCCTCAGTTGTGATGACTGGGTCTATGTGAGGTAAATAAATATGGCGGAGGGGCATTCTGTGCTTCGTTGGTAGACAAAAAAAAAAAAAAAAAAAAAACCAAGGGGCTGTATCGCTATGCAGGCATCCTCTGCTTTTCGAAAGTGAGTTTTATGCCATTTTGGTTTTATGAAAGGCCTACCTTAGTGTCTGTTTTCGCTAACCAAAGAAATCCAGAGGATTTTTCCTTTTCTGAAGAAAGGGGAAACATGATTCTAGTGTTCGACATTTGCTTTGCAAGGAACTTTTAAAGAGGTAGTTTGCACCCTTAGCAGCAAGAGTGACATCACCAAGCTCCTTCCCCAGTAATATACTCAGCACTTTGCTTCCAGCCACCATAGCTTCAGACTGTGTCTGTGAGCATCTGTGCATTATCTGAATTTATCTTGTTCATCCCTTAGCAATATATGTTCTGAAGTGTCAGAAAAACTGAAGAAAGCTTGTATAAGGGTGCTACATTTACTATAAAACTGTATATGACTAAGAGTTCCACTTGTGGTATATGAAATGAAGACATGGTATGCGCCTTGAACTTGCCTGTGTCTAACTAGGCTACCACCTAGGCTCCCAGAACTACCATCATCACCACCACCAGCTCTTAAACTTCTCTTGTTCTCTCTGTGTTCCTGTTTTTCTTAAGTAAACTTAAGCATATATTACTCCTCCTTTATAAAGGCTGTGTATTTATCATATCATTCCCGCTTTTGCTATATGTTAGTGTTATTTTAGGTTTTACATATTATTTCGTTATTTTTTAAGTCTGGAACACTCAAAAACATTTCCAATATAAATTAGTGAGAAATGAATGGTAATTCCTTCTTTGTTTTATGTCAATATGAGTTGTGAAAGATTTCATGTTGTTGTTGTTGTTATTGTTAGGTTCTGTCAAGTCAGCACCGACTCACAGCAACATTGTGTACAACAGACTGAAACACTGCCCAGTCCTGCGCCAGTGTCACAATACTTGCTATACCTGAGCCATCATTGCAGTCACTGCATCAATGCATCTTGTTGAGGGCCTTCTCTTTTTTGGCTGACCCTACACTTTACCTTCCAGGAGATGGGTTGACATGATGGCTGCGACAATGGCCTCAAGTACAGCAAGGATCATGGAGCTGGCGCGGGATCGGGTGGTGTTTTGTTCTGCTGTACATGGGGTCACTATGTCGGGAGCTCTGGTAGCATAGTGCCTAAGGTGCTTGACTGCTAACCAGAAGGCTGGCGGTTCATATCTACCAGCCACTCCTCGGAAGGAAGATGGGGCAATCTACTTCCGTAGTGATACTGCCTCGGAAACCCAAGGAGGGGTCGCTATGAGTCAGGTCCGACTCGAGGGCACATAACAACAACAATAACATGAGTCAGAAATGACTGGACAGCACCTTACAGCAACAACAACACTTTACCAAGCATGATATCCTTCTCCAGGGAATGGTCCCTTCTGACAACATGACCAAAGTAGGTCAAACAAAGTCTGGCCATTCTCATTTCTAAGGAGCATTCTGGCTGCACTTCTTCTAGGACAGATTTGTTAGTTCTGACAGTGTTCTTCACCAACACCACAATTCAAAAGCATCAACTCTTCTTCCAGCTTTCACATTCATGTGAGGCAATTGAAAATATCATGGCTTGTGTTAGGCACACCTCTGTCTCCAAAGTGATATGTTTGCTTCTTAACACTTTAAAAAGTTGTTTTTTTTTCCTTTTTCTTTTTTTTTTTTAGGAGATTTGCCCAGTTCAATACAACATTTGATTTCTTGAGTGTAGCTTCCATGAAATTTGATTGTTGATCCAATAAAATGATATCCCTGACAACTTCAAACTTTTCTCCATTTATTGCGATGTTGCTGATTTCTCAGGATTTGTGTTTTCTTTATGGTGAAGTATAAACCATACTGAATACTATAGTCTTTGATCTTTAGAAAGTGCTTTATGTCATCTTCATTCTCAGCAAGGAAGGTTGTGTCTTCTGCATATCCCATGGTGTTAATGAGTCTTTTTCCAATCCTGATGCCACTTTCTTCTTCAAGTGGTCCAATTTCTCAGATTATTTTCTCAGCATAGAAATTAAATAAGTATGGTGAAAAGATGCATCATTAATGCATATACTTTTTTATTTGGAATCATGGAATACCCCTTTGTTGTGTTCAAACCCAGCCTCTAGGTCCATGTAGGGAGCTCTGGTAGCATAGTGGCTAAGGCACTTGACTGCTAACCAGAAGGCTGGCGGTTCAAACCCACCAGCCACTCCTTGGAAGGAAGGTTGGGCAATCCTACTTCCGTAGTGATACTGCCTCGGAAACCCAAGGAGGGGTCGCTATGAGTCGGGGCCGACTCGATGGCAAATAACAACAACAACAACAACAGTTCCATGTAAAGGCTCCTTAAAAGCACAATTACATGTTTCATAATTATCATTCTTTGAAATGGTGTCCATAATTTGTTATGATACACACAGTCAAATACTTTTACATACTCAATAAACACAGGTAAACATCCTTCTAGTATTCTTTGTTTTCAACCAGGATCCATCTGACATCAGTAATGATATCCCTTGTTCCATATCCTCTTCTCAGTACAGCTTGAATTTCGGCAAGTTCCCTGTCAAAGTACTGATACAACTACTTTTGATTATCTTCAGCAAAATATTACTGTGTGTGATATTAATTACATTGTTTGATAATTTCTGCACTCCATTGTATCACCTTTCTTTGGAATACACGCAAATATTCTGTTCTAGTCAGTTGGCCAGGTAGCTGTCTTCCAAATCTCTTGGTATAGCTCAGTGCCTCCAGAACAGCATCCATTTGTTGAAACATCTCAATGGGTATTCTGTCAATTGTTGGAAACATTTTTTGTTTTTGTTTGCATATTCCTTTAGTGCAGCTTGGAATTCTTCCTTCCATTGGTTCTTGATCATATGCTACTTCCTGAAATAGTTGAACATCAACAAATAATTTTTGGTAGTGACTCTGTGTATTCCTTCCATCTCTTTTGATGCTTCCTGCATGATCCAATATTTTTCTCATACTTTTTTTAACATTGAAACTGATGGCTTGATATTTTTCTTCAGGTCTTTCAGCTTGAGAAATGCCTTAGCATATTTTCCCTCTTAGTTTTCTAAATCCATGTCTTTGCAAATTTCAATACAATACTTTATCTCTTGAGCTGTCCTTTTAAATCTTTGGTTTGGGTTTTTTATTTCATTATTTCTTCTATTCACTTAAGACACTCACCATTCAAGAGTAAGTTTCAGAACTTCTTCTAACATCCCATTTGGTCTTTTCTTCCATTCCTGTCTTTTTGAAAAAACATTTTCTTTCTTTTTGTATGATCTTCTTGATGTCATCCCACAACTTGTCTGGTCTTCTGTCACAGGTGTTTAATGTGTCAAATCTATTCTTCAGATGGTCTCTAAATTCAGGTGGGATATAATCAAAGTCATATTTTGGCTCTTGTGGGCTTATTTGAATTTTTTTTTTCAGCTTAAAATTGAACTTGCATATGAGCAATTGATGGTGTATTCCACAGTCAGCTCTTGGCCTTGCTTTGGGTGAATATATTGAGCTTCCCCATCACCTCTTTCCATAAATATACTCATTTTGATTTCTGTGTATTCCATCTGGTGATGTCTATGTGTGTAAAGACTGCTTATGTTGTTGAAAAAAGGTATTTGCAAAGAATATATTATTGATCTTGCAAAATTCTATCATGTGATCTCTGGCATACTGTCTTTCACCAAGGGAATATTTTTCAGGTACTAATGATTATTCTTGTTGTTATGTGCCGTCGAGTCAGCCCTGACTCATAGCGACCCCTCCTTGGGTTTCCGAGGCAGTATCACTACGGAAGTTGGATTGCCCAAACTTCCTTCCAAGGAGTGGCTGGTGGGTTTGAACCGCCAGCTTTCTGGTTAGCAGTCAAGTGCCTTAGCCACTATGCTACCTTGGGAGCTCTGGCAGCATAGTGGCTAAGACACTTGCCTGCTAACCAGACGGCTGGTGGTTCAAACCCACCAGCCACTCCTTGGAAGGAAGGTTGGGCAATCCTACTTCCGTAGTGATACTGCCTCGGAAACCCAAGGAGGGGTCGCTATGAGTCTGGTCTGACTCGATGGCATATAACAACAACAACAATGATTATTCTTAGTTTCCAATTTTCACATTCCAGTTACCAGTAATAATCAATACATCTTGACTGAATGTTTAGTCAATTTCAGACTGCAGAAGTTGATAAAAATCAATTAGATTAATAGTAATATTAACTGGGGGAGCTCTGTTATTGTAGTGCCTAAGGCACTTGACTGCTAACCAGAAGGCTGGAGGTTCAAACCCACCAGCCACTTCTTGCAAGGGAGGTTAGAATATCTACTTCCATAGTGATACTGCCTCGGAAACCCAAGGAGGGGTCGCTATGAGTTGGGTCCGACCTGACGGCACATAACAACAACAACAACAATATTTACTGGCCTTTCTCATAGGCATATGGGTATTATCAGTGACAGCATTGTACTTTAGGATGGATCTTGATACGTTCTTTTTGACAATGAATGCAGCACCATTCTTTTTCTATTTGTCATTCTTAGCGCAGTAGACCATACGATTATCTGATTCAAAATGGCCAATACCAGTCATTTCAGCTCACTAATATCTGAGATATTGATCTTTATGTCTTCCATTTCATTTTTGACAACTTCCAATTTTCCTAGATTGATACTTCATACATTCCACATTCCAATTATCAATGGATGTTTTCACCTCTTTCTTCCCATTTTGAGTCATGTACCATCAGCAAATGTAGGTCCTGAAAACTTTACTCCATCCATGTCATTAAGGTCTACTCTACCTTGAGAAGGCAGCTCTTCCCTAGTCCTATTTTGAGTGCCTTCCGATCTCATCTCAGCATAGAACATATTTATACTATTAATTTTGTTTGAAGTGTTGTTTATTTGATACTTGAATATAACTGAAGGTCTTGTAACTGATTTAACAATCAGGATTATCTGGGCCAAATCTTTTTTCTTTTAATTACATAATTGTAGCAAACAAAAGACACATGTGGAGTTGTTTGATTTAGTTGCACATTATTCAGTGTGTAACATGAGGTTTTAGCTAATCTATTTTCTGATAAATTTGATTACTTAAGAGCAGATCAGAAAAAACCCTTCTGTTGTAAGATTCTATTTGGAAAGCTATTGACTCAATGTTACTACCAGAACAGTCCAGATTAAAAATATTTTGTCTACCATAACATGCTTCCATACACATAATATCCAACATGTATGTCCCATTCACTTCTACATGTATGCGTGGACTTCTGAGATACACATGTTTTGTAGATCTTTTGTTTTGATTTCAGCCATGTTAAGACTTCTGCAGTAAGCCATAATTTAATATGATTGAAATAACAAGAATGCTTCCTGAGATCTTTGTGACAAAAAGCAGCTGTCGTATAAGGATAAATGATGAAGTCCAGGGTTAAGATGAAGTTTATTCCTATTCAGGGTACTATCAAAAAACAGTATGCAATCTTTAGGTCATGGAATTTTTTTTTTATTTCCCTCCTTGCTTCATTGTCAGAAATTAGAAGGGTACATGGCACCTATCAAACAAACAAACAAACAAAAATAACAGTTACCATGGTGTCGATTCTGACACATGGAAACCCCATGTTTTTCACAGTACAACTCTGCCCCTGGAATTTACAATGGAGGTATTTGTAAGTAGACTACCAGTACTTTCTTCCTAAGTGCCTCTGGATGAACTTGACCTGCCAGTCTTTTAGGTAGTAACTAAAAACTTTATTGTTTGTGTTTCTAACTCCTACATGGCACCTAGTACGCACCAAATAATATATTTTAATTGAATGGATGAACTAATGAATGAATGTATGCATGAATGAAGGGCAACAATAAATGAGACTATTATAGGCATATATGATATTCTTGATAAAGTACATTGTCCAATTAGAGCTAGAACCATGTATTACCTTCCTTATATGCTTGTAATAAAATGTTTAACATCCATATGCTTAATAAGCGATTAAGCTCTGAAAATTAATGTTATCATTTGTTAAGACATACTGTACTGTTCTAATTTCATCACCCAAACTATGTGTACTATGTGATACTTTGTAACTCTTGGACTTTAGTTGTATGAGTAGAAGAAACACAAAATACTACATGCCATTATTTATTAATAAAACTTATGTGTGAACATGGAGGATAGGGGAAGGAAAGAGAGAGGGACAATGAAGTTGTTTTGAGAATAAAAAAAATAATGTAATTTGTATTGAACAGTGCAATAAAATGAAGCTAATATTATGACTTAAACATATAAAATAAGTACCCGGGCAGAGTGCAAAGTGTTGTTGTTGTTATGTGCTGTTGAGTCAAACCCGACTCATAGTGACCCCTCCTTGGGTTTCCGAGGCAGTATCACTACGGAAGTAGGATTGCCCAACCTTCCTTCTGAGGAGTGGCTGGTGGGTTTGAACTGCCAGCCGTCTGGTTAGCAGGCAAGTGTCATAGCCACTAGCTCACTATATTCCTAAAACTGTTAGAATTTTTGTAGTGCCAAGCAGTTTTGCTTAATGAAGCAATTAACTATGCTCTAGCATTACATATTATAAAGGCAAGTAATTTCTCAAATATGAATGTTAATGAGGTTGATAAAGCCAGTTTTTTATCATTTTGAAAACATCTGTTAGGGCATGAATTAAAGAATAGTGAATCAAACTTTCTGAAATATCTCCCTCATATTTTATTATGAACAACTGATTACATTATAGGGAAAAAAAAATACATATGTATACATGCATATAAACTCACTGCCATTGAGTCAATTCCAACTCATAGTGACCCTCACTGGTTTTTCGAGTGGGTAAAGCTTTACAGAAGTAAATTGTCCCATCTTCCTTCCACAGAGTGGCTGGTGGGTTTGAACTGCCAACCTTCTGGTTAGCACTCAAATGCCTTAGGCGCTGAGCCACTAGAGCTTTCTCTCTCTCTCTCTCTCAATATCATATTACCATTCATTAAGACATACTATACTGTTCTAATTTCACAACCCAATCTAGGTTTACTGTGTGTGTGTTTAGGTGCTGTTTAGTCAGCTCCAACTTGTAGTGACGCTGTGTCCAACAGAACAAAACACTGCCTAGTCCTGAGCCAGCCTCACAATTCTTGCTATACCTGAGCCCATCATTGCAGCCACTATGTCAATTAATCTTGTTGAGGGCCTTCCTCTTTTTCATTGACCTTCCACTTTACCAAGCATGACATCCTTCTCCAAGGAATGGTCCCTTCTGACAACATGACCAAAGTAGGTGAGACAAAGCCTGGCCATTCTTGCTTCCAAGGAGCATTCTCTCTGTATTCCTTCCAGGACAGATCTGTTTTTCAGTCTTCCTTATTCATTGTCCAGCCTTCACATGCACATGAGGTGAGTGAAAATATTACGGCTTGGATTAGGTGCATCTTAGTGCCTAAGGCATTTGAATGCTAACCAGAAGGCTGGGGGTTCAAACCCACCAGCCACTCCTCAGAAGGAAGATGAGGCAATCTACTTCCATAGTGATACCGCCTTGGAAACCCAAGGAGGGGTGGCTATGAGTCGAATCTGCCTCCATGGCAGTGCGCTGCATTGTTTCTTGTTTGTAGTCTTCAAAGGGACATCTATGTTATTCAGCACTTTAAAGAGGTCTTTTTTAGTAGATTTGCAGTCTTGACTACTATTTCCATTGGTGTTAATTGTGGAACTAAGTAGTATGAAATCTTTGACAACTTCATTCTTTTCTCCATCTATTGTGATGTCCAGTTGTGAGGATTTGTGTTTTCTTTATGCTGAGATGTAATCCAAACTGCAAACTTTAGAGTTTAATCTTCATCAGTAAGTGCTTCAAGTCATCCTCACTTTCAGCAAGCAAAGTTGTGTTGTCTGCATATCTCAGGTTGTTAATGAGTCTTCCTCCAATCCTGATACCATGTTCTTCTTCATACAGTTCAGCTTCTTGGATCATTGGCTCAGTGAACAAGTTGAATAAATATGGTGAAAGGATACAATCTTGACACACTCCTTCCTGATATTAAACCATGAAGTATCCTCTTGTCTGTTCAAATGACAGATTTTTGGTCTATTACAGGTTCCTCATGAGCACAATTCCCATTCTTCTCAATGTTATCCATAATTTGTAATTTTCCACACAATTGAATACTTTTGTATAGTCAATAAAACACAAATAAACATCTTTCTGGTATTTTTTGCTTTCAGCCAACATCCATTGGATATCAGCAATGGTGTCCCTTGTTCTACATCCTCATCTTAATCCAGCTTGTCTTTCTGGAAGTTCTCTGTCAATATACTGCAGGAACCATTTTTGAATTATCTTCAGCAAGATTTTACTTGCTCGTGATATTAATGATATTGTTAGAAAATTTCCATATTCTGTGGGGTCACCTGTCTTTAGAATGGATACACAAATATGGTTCTCTTCCACTCAGTTGGCCAGGTAGCTGTTTTCCAAATCTCTTGGCATAGCCAAGTGAGTGACTCCAGCACAGCATCCATTTGTTAAAACATCTCAATGGATATTTTGTCAATTCCTGGAGCCTTGTTCTTTGCCAATTCCTTCAGTGCAACTTCAACTTCGTCCTTCAATATCATTTGTTCTTGATCATATGCCACCTCTTGAAATGGACGAACATCGACCAGTTCTTTTTGGTGCAGTGACTCTGTGTATTCCTTCCTTCTTCTTTTGATGTTCCCTGCACCATTCAATATGTTGCCCATAGAATCTTTCAATATTGCAGCTCAAGGCTAGAAATTTTTCTTCAGTTCTTTCAGCTTGAGAAATGATGAGCGTGTTCTTCCCATTTGATTTCTTAACTCTGTATCTTTACACAGTTTGATGTAATAATTGACTTTGTCTTTCTGAGCTTCTCTTTGAAATCTGTTCAGCTCTGTTATCCTGTTGATTCTTCCATTTAGCCACTCTTTGTTCAAGGACATGTTTTAGAGTCTCTTCTGACATCTATTTTGGTCCTTTCTTCCTTTTCTGTCTTATTATTGCTATTATTATTACTGTGCTTTGGGTGCAAATTTACAGAGCAGAATTTGTTTTACATTCAACAGTTTATGTACATTTGTTTTCACTCTCTGATTACTATCCCCAACCCTAACCCACTCTTCTCCTCTCCCTTCCCTGTAACTTCCCATCCCTGTGTCCTTAGTTATGCACCCTGGTCTGTCCAGCTTTCCCTCCAAATGAATGCTGCCCCTCTGGTACCTAATGACCAATTTCTCTAAGGGGTATATTTCCATAGAGTATGTGGGTGGATCTCCCTGGTTTGGGTTTTCTGCATGTAAGTCTTGCTACTGTTGGGCTGAGAACCAACACTTGGGAGTGAGTTTTATCCCAGGACTGAAGTGTATCCCAGGGCCATGGTCTTGGGGGTCCCACCAGACTCCAACCAACCAGTAATTCTGTTTTTGAATTTTGTTCCACGTTTTTCCTCCCATTCTATCCAGGAACTCCAGTTTTGATCCTTTCCTGAGTGGTTGGCATTAGTAGCTAGACACCATCTAGTTCTTCTGGTCTCAAGGTCCATCTTATCCTGGGACTGATTGTTCCCAAAAATGCCTTTGGTTTTCTTTACTCTTTACTTCAGATGACAGGAGACCGTTAGCTGCATCTTTGATGGTTGCTCTAAAGCCTTTAGGATCCCAGATACTACTCACCACAGTAGGTTGTGGAACAAGAATTGTTGTATTATGTTGTGCCAGTTGAGCCTGGTGTCCCCCAAAGTATGGTCCCAAGGTGAGAGATATGGTGGTTCTCTCTCCCAGGGTGTTTGGCTGTCTTGGGGAGATTACTCCAAGTCTATGCATGATGTTCTTGATGCCATTCCACAATTCGTCTGGTTTTCAGTCATTGTTGTTCAATGTATCATATCTATTCTTTAAACTCAGGAGTGATATAATCAAGGTCATAATTTTGATCTTGTGGACTTGTTTTAATTGTCTTCAGCTTCAACTTGAACTTTCATATGAGCAATTGATGGGCTGTTCTATAGTCAGTTCCTGGCCTTATTTTAGCTGAAGATATTGAGCTTCTCCATAGTTTCATGCACAGATGTTGTCGATCTGATTCCTGTGTACTCCATCTGGTGAAGTCCAAGCCACCATTGATGTTGTTGAAAAAGATACTTGTGATGAATATGTCATTGGTCTTGAAAAATTCTATGGTGATCTCCAGCATTATTTATATCACCAAGGCCATGTTTTCCAAATTTCAATGATTTTTCTTTGTTTCCAACTTTTGCATTCCAATCAACAGTGATAACCAAGACATCTTGATTGTATGGTTGGTCAATTTCGGACTGCTGAACTTGGTAAAAATCTTCAATTTCCTCATCTTTGGCTTTGACACATAAATTTGAATAATAGTAGTATTAATGAGTCCTTGTTGTAGTCATATGGATATTATACTATCACTGACAGCATTGTATTTCAATATGTATCTTGAAACATTCTTTGTGTCAATAAATGCTATAGCATTCCTCTTCAATTTGTAATTCCCAGCATAGTAGACCCTATGGTTGTTTGATTCAAAATGGCCAGAACCAGTACATTTCAACTCACTAATGCCTAGGATATCAATCATTATATATTCCATTTCGTTTTTGACAACTTCCAATTTTCCTGCATCCATACTTCATAGTTCCATGTTACAATTATTAAGGGATGTTTACGGCTGTTTCTTATCATTTTGAGTCTTGCCATGTCATTAATTGGTGATCCGAAAAGCTTTACTCCATCCACGTCATTAAGGTCAGCTCTACTTTGATGAGGCACCTCTGTATATATACATACATATACATACGTATATATACACAGAAAGAGAGAGAGAGAGAGAGAGAGAGAGAGAGAAAGTTGGTGGTACAGTGGTTAAGAGCTCAGCTGCTGACTGAAATGTTGGCAGTTTGAATCTACCAGCCACTCTATGAGAAAGATGTGGCAGGGAGTCACCTTCGGTAAGCATTACCGTTTTTGAAACATTGTTGGGTAGTTCTACTCTCTCCTGTAGTGTTGCTGGCAGTTAGAATCAACATGAGTGCAATGAGTGTGTGTGTGTGTACATACAGAAAGAGATAGAGCAAATGTGTTTTTGTTATTTAAAGTCATTATTGATATTTAGTTATAGACAAAAAAAATATAACTGTACATAAATTGTTTTAGAAATCTTAGCTGCTGTTACCTTTCTTTCCTTCATGTCTAAATTAGAACATATACTGGAGTAGCAGGAGAGAGAATATCTTTATTCCCAGAACCTAAATTGCAGTTTTAATTTTAGCCCAGCATTGCAAGATATTATCAACTGAGGAGAAAGGCAGCATAGTGTCAAATCAGGTAAATCGTCTTGGTGTTCCACCTTGGATTATCTCAAACTTTTTGAGCCTTAATTTCTTCATCTATAAAACAGGGATATCAGTGACTTCTAAGATTAAATGCAATGATATGTAGAAAGTGTTTTGGACTATGACTGGTGCATAGTTAGTGACAAACAGCTACTGTTATGTGGTTTTCCAGGCAATTCCAATGCAAATACCAAAATAGCAATATTTGTTTTAATGTTGTTTGTTGTTATTTGCCGTAGAGTCAGCCCTGACTCCTAGCAACCCCTCCTTGGGTTTCCGAGGCAGTTATCACTACGGAAGTAGGATTGCCCAACCTTCCTTCCGAGGAGTGGCTGGTAGGTTTGAACCGCC
This sequence comes from Orycteropus afer afer, assembly GCF_000298275.1. Classification (NCBI taxonomy): domain Eukaryota; kingdom Metazoa; phylum Chordata; class Mammalia; order Tubulidentata; family Orycteropodidae; genus Orycteropus; species Orycteropus afer. The sequence goes on along the minus strand of NW_006922218.1, from coordinate 1,033,029 downwards.
AGCCTCCTGGTTAGCAGTCAAGTGCCTTAGGCACTATGCTACCAGAGCTCCTCTTGTTTTAATAGTATGCTGTTATTGTTTAAACCTATGGTTTGATATGTTGTAGTATTTCTTAAGTATTTAATCATATGGCAATTCAAAGTGTAACTATTAGGAACATTCATGAATCAATACTGACATTTGTTGGAATTTGAATCAGTTCTGCTCAATACATTTGGTTCAATTCCACAGGGCTTTATTGAGCATAAACCAAGTGTCAGCAAACATGCTCAGTTATATAGATAAAGATGATCAAAATGCCATTGAATATATAGTCTGGGTGGTGAAAGAGTCAATTACCTATTAATGTTGTAAAGGGGAAGTTCATGAAGTTTATTTGACCAGCAGTGCTTGCTTAAATTAAACCCAATTTTTGCTGAATTAATCTAGTCTTTTTCACATGCCTGTTTGGTATTCTTTGTTTTCCTAGCTTCCTTCAGAGAGTCAGTTCTGACTTTTCACAACTACCTACCATTTGCTCATTGTTGACCACCATGGGAACTAGGGAGTGTTTCTCTTTGTGGTCAAGCTAGAATGTGAAAGAAGGGAGGGAATCTTGACACAAGTGTCTCTTTGTATAAGGTGGCCCTTTATTTCTTTATGACAAGGATGTAATTAAAATTGTGTATAAAGAGTCCTGAAGCCTGCTTTATCACAAGTTTCCCAAAAATTTAAATGATTTTGTTTCAACAGGAATTCCTTGGAAAGAAGGTACTGTTACCAGAATGGTTATCATCACTTCCTAAGATACCTTGTAAGAGCTATTTCATATAAAGCAGTGGTGTTTTTTATGACTCCTCCTGAAGGATATGTGATTATGATTGAAAACCTCTGTAATTAGCCTCTGTACTCAATCATCCAATTGAAGCCCATACCCCTCCTCTAAACCCCTCCTTTCTGTGAACTCAACCAAAGATTAACCAATCAAATGATTATGTTATGATTTCCTTTCTTCCCTGGACTATATCTGTTTCTGTTAGAAGCTCATTTGTTCGAGGTATCAGTTCTCAGTCACATGGACTGGTCTGGTCTCTCCCTGCATTCCAATGTACCCCCCACCCCCTTAATTTTTTCTGAGTGAATTCTCCTAATCTCATTTTAAAGACTGGATGAGTATTTTTTCACAACAACGTTAATATGAAGAGCAAATTTATTCTTTTATCCACCTCTTATTTCTACACTATAAAATTTCAACCCTGGTGTTTACCTTTTTATTGTTAGGTGCTATCAAGACTGCTTCAACTCATACCAGCCCCGTGTGTAATAACCAAATGTTACCAGATCCTGCATCATCCTCACAAGAGTAGGTATGTTTCAGCCCATAGTTGCAGTTACTATGTGATTCCATCTTATTTAAGATATTCCTCTCTTTTTTTGCCTACCCTCTATGAAATGAAGTGTGATGTTCTTCTCCAGGGATGGGCTTTTCCTCACACACTCAAAAGTTCCATTTGAGTGTGTGATTAGTGTGTGTGTGCTTATGTGCAAATGCACCTGCACTTTGCCAGTTTGACACATTGTTTTGTTTTCTAAACAATGTAGCTGTCTTCCCCAGAGATGAATGTTATCTCTAGCCCTGGAGCAACTGACAAAAAGAGAAGACAGTGCTTAAAGCAGCAATTATTTTCCACCTTGGTACACTTTAACAAATGCATTCATTACATCAACAAGCATTTATTGACCATATACTTAAACATTCTTCTAAAAGTTAGGAACACAAAGATAAGAAAAACAGGCACACAACTGGATATACGGATATACATCAATATGTATTGTATAAATATGTGTATAAATGTACATCATATAAAAATTGTAAAATCAAGTTACAATTCCATGACCCTATCCTTAATTACACATGACCTCTTCTTCAATGTTCATCTAAATTAAGACAAAGATTACTTTACAGCTCTATAAATGGAAAAGTTTCAAACTACAGGTGGATGTTTCTGTCAGACTTAAGAATGACAGGGCCAACATGTGCCCCCTGGAAGCAAAATGTCGATATGTAAACCATTTGTTCATGGGAAGAATGTGTCAGGATGTAAAGAATTTGTTGCTATGAGTGGAATTGACTGCTTGCCACTTAACAAGAATAGGTTTATCTGAGACTTTGTGGAATACTTGTTATAAATAGCCCTGGTAGCCCAGCTCTCGGCTCTCTTTGACTCTAGATGATACCTCTCTAAGGGCATATACCCACAGGTAAAGCCATTCAAGACCTCAAATTTAGAGGTTCCCCCATCTCTATTACCTCTCACTAATGTAAATATTCTTACATAATCTTCAAATCTTAAAGTCACTAGTTTTGAAGAAGGAGCTACACATGAAAACAAATAGGTGGAATAAGATGCTAAAAGTATTACAATAGAAAATTTAACAAAGTTCTGCAAGGTCACAAGGGAAGGTGTGAATGATGCTATCCAGGGAAGTAAAGTGCTCCACATAGATTTCTTGGAAGGAGGGATAATTTAAATAAACATTGAAAGGTAAGTAGTTGTCTTCTAGCCCTTTGACAGCAAAAAGCCAGGCATTTAAAAAGTGGAAATTAAATTGTACATTGCAAGAAGGAGCAAAATATTTGCACTTTCTGAGAATTACAAGTGGTCTGGCATAACCACAACTTAGTTTGCAAAGAGAGTTGAGTAGTAGGCCTGAGCCTAATTGAACACATACACATAGACACACATGGTTATACAATGAGCTAAAGAATGTGGGCTTTTCCCATGTGTGTTATTGAATAGTATCAAACAATAAAAGTTATGATGTTCAAAGACTTCTCCAGAAGCAATGTGGAGATGCTTTAGTAGAGAAATGTAAAACTGAAAACCCCACAGGATTTCCAAGGTTGTAAATCTTTACTGAAGCAAACTGCCACATCTTCCTCTTGCAGAGCAGCTGGTAAATTCCAAGCAATGACCTTCTGGTTAGCAGCCAAGTACTTAACCACTGTGCCACCAAGGCTACTTAAGCCAGAATTGTATAAAATAATTGAAACACTGTAAACGAAGCAGATCAGAATGCTACTAAAGAGAGAGGAGACTCACCTTCAGACAGCTAATTACCTTTGTTCACAGACAAGTATAATAATGACCTTTTCTTTTCTTTCTTTTTTTTTTTTTTTTTTTAAGATGGAAAAGTATGCTTGATAATCTCCCACATCAGATTCCACATCCAGATGCAGCAACCTTGACATTATAGAATTCGGAGAAACCAGTTCTTTCATTTTTGCTTTTTCTAATGTAAGGACAGAATGTAAAAAGCCTTTGTAAAACTGTGATTTGAACCAAATTTTATGTGTTAAGTATTTCAGCTGAGAAACATCTTGTTATGCTATATGTATTCCTATTCACAGTTTCCTAAACAAAAGGTCATTCTTTTTCTTGAGCTGTCACGTAATAGCTGCAAAGAATTTTAACTAACTGGAAAGTTGTTCAGGACCCCTAGTGGTATAGTGGTTAAAACATTTGGCTGCTAACCAAAAGGTCAGCAGTTTGAACCCACCAGCCACTCTGCAGGGGAAAGACGAGACAGTCTGCTTCCACAGAGATTTACAGCGGTGAACACTCTGTGGGGCAGTTTGACTTTGTCTTACGGGGTCACTATGAATCAAAACGGACTTGATGGCAGGTTTGGGTGTTTCTTTTGTTTGGTCAAGTCACGCAAAAAAGTTGAGATTTAAAAGTATCTGCTTATGGTGTTGTTGTTGTTATGTGCTGTCGAGTCAGACCCAACTCATAATGACCCCTCCTTGGGTTTCCGAGGCAGTAGCACAACGGAAGTAGATTTCTCCATCTTCCTTCCAAGGAGTGGCTGATGGGTTTGAACCTCCAGCCTTCTGGTTAGCAGTCAAGTGCCTTAGGCACTATGCTATCAGAGCTCCCATCTGCTTACAGAAAGCCTAGTAAATATATAAATTTTTCTGAATGTGATTTTTGATTGCTTACCAAGATTTTTACTCAAACTGTTAGTTTAATACACAGGGTAGAAGAATTCTCTAGGTTAATATTCTTGTTATATTAAGAGTGTTTCTGAGATAAATGCTAATTCAGCACAAAGACAATGAAAGAAAGAATATTGGGTGGAATAAAAATGCTAAATTTCTAAGAAATTTGGAAACTATTTTGAAAATGTAGCAATATTTGGGCATGACTTAAAGTAAGGCTACAACTTAAAGTGGCAGTCTTTAAAAATGTCCACATATTTTCAAACTAATCTCTTTTGCTTCAGTAAGTATTAGAAAACTTTAAAAGCTATTTCTAATTTGGCATCATTGTCTTATAATCATCTCCCTATACAGAAGTACCCTCTTTTTTTATGTGGTTTCACTTTCCTGGCCAACCACAGTTAGAAAATATTTAAATTGCAGGTTGTTCTCATTAGTGTGATGAAATCTCATGCCAACATGTCCCAGAGCCAGTTTCCTCCTCCACTGCTGGGCATGAGCCTGGAAAATGCAGTTGAGTGAGCGGCTGTGCCGTGCATTGCCGACATGTGTAAGGTTAACCTTGCTAACCTGGGAACCTTGGGTCCTTGCCGTATCTATGTGTAGGGAAACAATGTAGTATATATAATGTTGTTGTTATGTGCTGTCAAGTCAGACCCAACTCATAGCAACCCCTCTGGGTTTCCGAGGCAGTATCACTATGGAAGTAGATTGCCCAAACTTCCTTCCAAGGAGTATATATAAGGCTTAGTATTATTCATGGATTCAGGTATCCACTGGGAGTCTTAGAACATATCCCCCATGGATAAAGGGGGACTACTGTATACATATTAATTTATTTCTCTCTCAAAAATAACTTTATGTACATATATGGAGCATCAATTAAAAATGAAAGAAATAAACCCACTCATTGTAAGAAAAATAATTGGTTGATGTTCAACCATTTTAGTAGGTAGCATATGATAAGAACTGATGATCCTGAAGGAAGAAGTTCAAACTACATTGAAGACATTGGCAAAAAAGAAGATCAGGAATTGATGGAATATCAGGTTAAATATTTTAACAAATGGACACAATGCTTACACTTGTCTATCTAAGAAATTTTCAAGACAGCTACCTGTCCATTTAACTGTAAGAGATACACAAAGAGATTTAAAGAAAAGTTAACCAACATAATGAGGAAATAATCAAGCAATATCATTTATATCACACGTAGGTAAAATTTATCTGAAAATAATTAAAAAATGTTTGTAGCATTACATCAAGGCAGATTCTGAAAAGCGTATTGAATGACGAATATCATTGCTGATGTCAAATGGATTTTGACTGAAAGCAGAGAATATCAGATCTGTATTTATTGACTATGCAAAAACATTTAACTATGTATCATTAAAAATTGTGGCTAACACTGTGAAGAATGGGAGCTCTAGAACACTTAATTGTCTTATGTGGAAGTTATATGGGAGCTCTGGTAGCGTAGTGCTGGAAGGCTGGCAGTTCAAACTCACCAGGAACTCCTCAGAAGGAGGACTGGACAATCTGCTTCCTTAGAGATATTGCCTCAGAAACCCAAGGAAGGGGCAGTGTGAGTTGGATTCGACTTGATGGCACTGGGTTTGGCATTTGACTTGTAACTGAAAGGACAGTGGTTCGAACCCACCACTCGCTCCACAGAAGAAAGATGGGGGAGTCTGCTTCAATAAAGATTTACAGCCTTGGAAACTCAGTGGGGGTAGCTATGAGTAGTAATTGACCCAATGGCAGTGAGTTTAGTTTAAGATACATAGATAAAGAGACAGTTGCTTGAACAGAAGAAGGGGATACTGTTTGATTTTAAATCAGGAAAGGTGTGTGTCAGAGTTGTATCTTTCACCATACTTATTCAATCTGTATGGTGAGCAAATAACCTGAGAACCTAGACTATATGAATGAAGAAGATTGCAGCATCGGGATCAGAGGAACACACATTAACAACCTTCAATATGCAGTTGACACAACCTTGCTTGCTGAAAGCAAGAAGAACTTGAAGCTCTTATCATGAAGATCGAAGACTACAGATTCCACTATAGAGTATATCTTGGCAAAACAAAAACAAAATTCCTCACAACTGGAACAATAAGCAACATCAAATTAAGCACAAAAAATAATGAATTTGTCGAAGATTTCATTTAACTTGTATGGTGGTTTTTGTCTTAAAGTCAATTTGAACAGAAATTAATATTGCCACTCCTGCTCTCTTACTGTTGCCATTTGCTTGATATATCTTTTTCTAACCTTTGATGTTTAGTCTGTTTTTGTCTTTATCTCTAAGGTGTTTCTCTTGTAGGCAGCATATTGATGGCTTTTGTTTTCTTATCCAAACAGACAGACAGAGGTCTCTTGAGTGATGCATTTAATCCATTAACATTCAGTGTAATTATTGACATGTATGAATTGGTTGCTGTCATTTTGGTATGTGTTTTTTCAACGTGTCCCTGGTTTCTTTGTTTCACATTATTTTCTGTGCTGAGCTCATTATGTTTATGAATCATGTTATCATTTCCTTCGTTGCTGTTATTTTAGTATATGCTGAATATTTGTCCTCTTTTTTATTGTGATGTGAAGGTTTATCATTTATCTTTGAGGTTACCCTATGATTTATAATTTTCTCCCCGAGTTTAGAACAGTCCATTCCATCTTGCAATTCTCTTACCTTCCTCACCATTTAGAAGTTCTGTAACCACACAGTCTTTTCCTTCTTTTTGTTTGTAGTTGTCCTTAGTTGCCAATTGATGTCTCTTGTTCCCTGTTTACAGTCTTGTAAGCTCATTTTACTTTGGATATGTCCATAGCTGTGGTTTCTGGGTTATGTCATCTTGTGTATTAATGGTCGGTTGTTATTTGCTATTTTTGGTTCTCTGTTCAAAGGACTCCCTTTAGCATCTCTTGTAAGGTTGGTCTGGTTTTAACAAATTCCCTTAGTTTCTGCTTATCTGGAAATCTCCTAATTTCAGCATCATATTTGAGGGACAATTTTGCTGGGTATATAATTCTTGGTTGAAAATTTTTCTCTTTCAGTGTTTTATATATACCATCCCATTGCTTTCTCACTTGCATGGTTTTTGCAATCAGAGCTTATTCTTACTGGCTGACCTTTGTAGGTAACTTTTTGTTTTTCCAGTGCTGCTTTCAGGATTCTGCCTTTGTCTTTGGTTTTGATGAGTTTGATGATGATATGTCTTGGTGATTTTCTTTTAGGGTCTATCCTGTTTGAGGTTTGTTGGACTTCCTGAATGGATATGTGCTCATCTTTCATCTTATCAGGGAAGTTCTCCTTCAACAAATCTTGGACAATTTTCTCAGTGATTTTATTTTTCTCTTCCTGTTCTGGAATTCCGATGACACTTAAGTTATTCCTTTTGATGGTATCCCACATGAACCTTAGGCTTTCTTTATTTTATTTATTTTTTATTGTTTTCCTGATTGATCCCTTTCCAAAGAAGTATTCACTTATTTGTCTTCAATCTCATTAATTCTGTCTTCCATTGCATCTATTCTACTCCTTTGCCCTTCCAATGTGTTATCTGTTTCTGACATTTTCATAGTAATCTTCTGGATTTCTATCTGTAGATTTAGAATCGTTTCTAATTTTTCATTTATTTTGTCATTTTGTTCTTGTATTTTCTTCCAAAATTCTTCTAGGGTTTTTTCTGTGTTTTCTTTGGTCTGTCTCTCAATCCTTTGAAGATACCTAAAGATAATTCTTTTGAATTCCTTATCAGAGAGTTCCAATGCTGTTTCTTCCTCAGGGATGTGTTCTGGGTCTGTATCCTGCTCCTTTGTTTCTACCACTTTATCCTGCTTCTTTGTGTGGACTGCGATGGTCTGTTGTCTCCGAGGCATTGTGGCATTGTTGTATTTAGATCTCTGTTAAGTGTTTGTGAAGAGCTGTGAAGGGTGATTGAGGCTCTTGTTGGTGTTTTTTATCATTGTCCCATTGGTGGAGAAGGAGGTAGTTGCTTTTGCTCAGTATGTGAAATTGCAGGAGGTGTGGGTGTAGTTGTATCTTATGGGGACTGTTGCTGTCTCCCACTCAGTTAGACAAAAATTACAATTGAATAATGATCAAAAAACTAAGAACACATGGAAAAAAAACACACCATGTAATCACACAGGAACAGTAACCAAAAAAAAAGAAAAGAAAGAAAGAAAAAAGGCAAAAAGGATAAGCAAAAAAAAAAAAACAAGAGAGCCTGCAATATCTGGGGATAGGGTGCTTAGAGAAAAAAGGTAGAGAAGGAGAATAATGAAGAAAAAAAATGAGAAAAAGAAAAGCAAGGAATGGGGTTAACCATGAGAAAAAAAGGGGGAAAAATTAAATTATTATTATTTTTTTTTTTTCCAACCAGGAATAGGAAAAAGAATAAAAGCTGAAAACTGGGACCTGGGAGGGGAAGACTAAAGAATAATAGTAAAAAGGACAAAGTTATTATTAATAATAATAATTTTAAAACAGACAAATACAAGCAAACTAAACACCAGAAAAAAGAAAGTGAAAAATAAATAGGGTTGCAGTTCCTGCGGGCCCAGAAGATGGGTGAGAGTGGGCAATGGCCACACCTCTGTTCACCAAATGGGTGTGGGGTATAAGAGTAATAAGAGGGATGTTGGACCTTTTCAAACATGCTGTTCCGGAGTGTCCTTGGGGTTGCTGGCAAGCAGAACATGTTCTTAAGCCCCTGGAATCTGGGAGAATGCTGTCTCTTTAAATATCCAAAATAGTCAAGCCACTTGTAAACATTCAAAATGGCGGCACACTATGGACAGGCAAAAGTCCACAGCTCAACCCACCTTTCTCTTCACCTTCCCCGTTTATTCCCCAGCCACCAGAGCAGTCCTCCATGCAGTCCCTGGCTATCAGCGCTGATTTTTAGGTTAATTCTTAGGTCCTACCACCACTCAGCACTCTCCAAGCTGTCTGTGCCGTCAGGTTCACTCAGGATCGCTCCCAGACTGCAGCTCCTTCTGTCTCCTTTTTTGGTATTTTCATGCAACTTCTTTGGCTAGTTGGGGTTTATCACTTCTATATCCTTTCCTTCAAGACTCAGGGGTCAAGGATTATCTTCTGTCTCTGTGTTAATTGTTTTCCCTTTTCTTTGTTGAAGTGGGTCTGTGCAGTCTTTCTGCCTAGTCCACCATCTTACCGGAACTCCAGATTTCATTTAACTATTACGTACTTACAATCAATACCCATGGAAACAGCAGTCAAGAAATCATTGCAATAGGGAAATCTGCAGCAAATAAAAGTCTTCAAAGTATTAAAAAGCAAAGATCTCACTTTGAGGGTTATGGAGCACCTGGCCCATGCCATGGCATTTTCAGTAACCTCATATACATGTGAAAGCTGAACAATGAGTAAGGAAGCCTGGAGAAGAATCTAAATGTTTGAATTGTGGTGTTGATGAAGAACATTGAATATAACATGGGCAGCTGGATCATTGAAAAAATCTGTGTTGGGAGTAGTACAGGTTGAATGCCCCTGTAAAGCCAGGATGATAAGATTTCTTATCATATGCTTTGCATGCACATGTTGTTAGGAGGAACCAGTCCCTAGAGAAGGGCATCATGTGTGGTATATTAGAGTGTCAGTAAAAAAGAGGAAGTCTCTCAATGAGATGTACTGGCACAGTGGCTGTAAGAATGGGCTTAAACATAGGACAGATTGTGAAGATGGCCAAGGATCAGTCAGTGTTTTCCTTCTCTTGTACATAGGGTGGCTACGTATTGGAAGGTACTCGATAGCACCTGTCAACAAGTACCAATTATTTGCAGTTTGTTTTCATATTTCACTTTAATGAGTAACCTGTTTTAATCCCATCTCTTCTACCAATGTTGAAATTCATTATTTTCCTCATTTTTCTTTATGTTTTTTTCTTCTCACATGGTAAATATTTGCAATAACAGTAACTAACATTTCTTTTATAAACACAATATCTGGTCAAAATTGCTAATTGAGTCCACAAAATCAGAGAAATTTATTCAGGTTTGGCAGAGAATTCTCTTCATCTAAACCAGTTATCTAGTTAATACCATAACTCAGTCCATACCATAAATTCACTCAAGGAATTGTTTGGCTTTTCCTTGATCTCTATTGAGAGAGGACTCAATACTTCCCTCAAATTAGCCAACTACTCCTTAAAAAATCTGAGTGTTAGAAAATTTTCCTTATGCAGAAATGAAATTATTCTATATCTTATATTCCATTTCAACCCCTTAAGGGTATAAATAAATCTGTCTCAGATTCCTTATAAAACTACATCAATTATTTAAAACATCATATAATCTTCAACTCTCACATACCTCTTAATAACTATAATTATTCTTCCCAGGATAGCTCACTAGTCCATTTTGTTCAGGATTAGTTATTGATTAACCTGTTTCTTTTCCACTTGAGGAACCGCTAAATGTTCTGAACACTGTCCCCTACCCCATCCAAAAATAAGTAAATATAATAGAAAACAGGTTAGTGAATTTTCCCCAGACAATGTTTTAGACAAAAACATTTTTTTTTTTTTCATGGAAAGTAATCTACAAGAAGGCTCCCCCTGCACTGTATAAAAGATTAAGGTGCCACATCTTCAGAATATTGATGAGAAAAGGATGAAAACATTCACTCAGAGAAGCTGTTTTCTTCCATCCCAAAGTTGGTGGCTGGCAGTCTGGCATCTTAGTTTACATCCCGGACATTAAACCTGGGCTATAAATATACCTAATGGGATTTTCAATAGTTTTGTTTATCTCCCTGAGGACAGAAGAAACCTGCTACTTAGAAATGTCAGATCTTAAAGCTTGTTTCTGTGAGTTGTTTTTATTTATGTTTCATCTTGTGTTTCTCTGAAGCACACACAAAAGTCAACTTCAAAGAGCTATTTGTCATATCTGAAATTTTTAAGTAGTTAAGTTTTAGTTTGAAGAACCCCCTGGAAAAGTGTAGACAGGCAGTTCATCCAGCACATTAAACCCAGACTATGAATACAGCTAACATTTTTTATATCACATTATGTATTCTAGAAAACCAAGCAAATCTGGCATTATATAACATCATAAATATAACCTAGCATTATATTATAGAACATTATAAAATGTTACTGTGTTCATGTACTACTCTGTACTGATTTTATTTTTTCTTGCCGCTATAACTATGGAGATTCTATGGAATAGTTAACAACTACACATTTTTTCTTTTCAGAAATGCAGAAATTTTAAATAATGAATAAAGTTAGTACTGAATTCCCCAAAATAACAAATGATGGCCAGATTTTTAATTTTTTTTAATTAATCTGATATATCCTTGTCCATGTTATATTTTAACAGTCACTAATTTAGCACTTGTCTTAGTTACCTAGTGCTATAACACTTTTGTTGTTGTTGTTGTTATGTGCCGTCAAGTCGGACCCGACTCATAGCAACCTCTCCTTGGGTTTCCAAGGCAGTATCACTATGGAAGTAGATTGCCCCATCTTCCTAGATGGATGGTTTTAAAAACAGAAATGTATTCTCTTATCATTTAGAAGTTGAGAAGTTCAAATTCAGGGCACCAGCTTTAGGGGCAGACATTCTGCCTATAGACTCACAATATAGGAGGATAGTCCTTGTCTACTTTCAGTATTCATGGGCCCAACATTCCTTGGAGATCTCCATGTATCTTGACATCAATCTTCCCTTTGGTCTAGGAAGTTCTCAGCACAGGGACCTTGGGTTCAAAGAACACACTCTACTTCCAGTGTTTCTTTCTTGGTGGTCATAGATCCCTCCTTTTCTACTCATTTCTCTCTCTTATAATGTAAAAGATGATGCAGGCTTTATCCCAGGGAAATTCTCTTTATATGGGGTTAGGAATATGATCTGAGTAAAAGTGTTGCATTTCATTCTAATACCCTTACAATTGATTGGCTGATCATGTCAGATCACATCATGGGAATGATTATATCATTACCTAGCTGTCAAACCACTGAAAATCATGGTCAGGCATGTTGATAGATATTTTGTTTGGACACAATTCAATTCATGACATTCTACCTTTTGACCCCCAAAATTCATATCCTTGACACATGCAAAACACTTCACAACAAAATATTACTTCAAAAGTCTTAAACTAACTCTAAGGCCAAATTTTATCCTGGGGAAAACTTCTCTTCATCTCTGGATCTAGAATACAAACGATCTGCTTTCAAATTACAATGGATAGGCATATGCACTACAAATGGGAGAAATTGGAAGTAAAGAAGGAATAATTAGCCACAAGCAGACTGCGTTACATTAGCTCTGAAGCCTTGGAAATAACTCTTTGTTCTTTGACACCATCTAGGCAGTGGTCCTGCCCTGCACGTTCTGGGTATTGGCCATGTTCTGTGGATTCTGGGTGGAGGACCCTCAAGCTTGGGCTTCAGCTCCACTTTCCAGGCTTAATAGGACAGCATCTCTGCTCCCTCTGCTTTGAGTAGGCTTATTCTTTTCATACAAATGAGTGACAATTCCACCTGCTTGGTGCTGGCATGTCCCATTCTTCTGTCCCTTGGACATAACAGCTGTGCTTCCTCAGCTTTAGGCAGCAAATTTGACCCATCCTCCTGACATACATGAATGGCAGTCTGACAATCTGGAACTGAGTTGGTAAAGATATGACTTTTGAAACCTGGGAGGCCATGACCTTATCCTTTGAGACTCAACAATATTTAATTCCATCCTTGGAGACCTCAGAGGTTGTGGCCCCACCCTTTGAGACTTAGGCAGCTCTACTTTCCATGCTCCTTGTTTCTTTAACTTCTATTTCCCGGTTCCTTGACCTCTCAGGCCCTCAGTTCTTCAGAAATCCTCCTCTGGTTTGGCCTCTGCCCTGTTTAAGGAGATGTTACAAAGTTCTTTAACCCTATCAATAAGTGCCCAGAGGTACTCCACTTTGGCCAGAAGCCTCTTGTCTAAAGGCATTCATCACTCATGCTCCATTGGTTTGCTCCCATGCAGTGTTGTGCTGGTGTCCTTGTTTGGCTGCCACATTTCTCTACCACTGCTTCTCACCACCTGTGTTGGCTTTAGTGTTACAGCTCTCCTAACTTCTTTCTGAACCTTTATTAGAATTGCCTTTGACATCCATAATTCCACAATCTGTCTCTTCAAGACAATCTAGGATTTTACTATTAGCCTTTAAAATTCCTCCAGCCTCTGCCCATTACACAAGCCCAAAACCACTTACACATTTTAGGTACCTGTTAGAGTAGCACCCCACTCCTGACAACAAATTATTTTTTAATTATCTAGTGCTGTTATGACAGAAATAGCATAAATTGATGGCTTAAACAAATAGGAATTTATTCTCTCACAGGTTAAGAAGTTACATGTCTGAAATCAAGACACCAGCTCTAGGGGAAGTCTTTCCTTCCACATTAGCTCACATTTTAAGAGGAAGGTATTGTGTCCTTTCAGCATCTGGGGGCCCTGTATCCTTGGAGATCTCCATGTGTATTTGCCTCAGTCTTACCCTGGGCCTAGGAGGATCTCAGTGTAGGGACTCTGGGTCCAAATGCCATTCTCTGCTTCTGATTCTTCTTTCTTGGTGATAGCAGGTCCCTCATCCTCTATTTGCTTCTCTCTCTTTTATCTCTTGTAAGATAAAAGAAGATGTAGGCCCCACCCCAGGAAAACTCCCTGTACATTGGAGGAGGGCTATGACCTGAGTAAAGTTGTTGCCTCTCACCTTAGTTCCCTTACAACTGATTGGCTTATCACATGATGTCACATCGTGGGGAATAACTATATAATTACATAACTACCAGAGTACATCATTCCATAACTGCCAAACCACTGAGAATCATGAACCAGAAAAGTTGACACATATTTTGGGAGGACACAATTCAATCCCTCATAGTGCTTATTCATACCCTATGTAAGAGTTGTTTAGATTAGATAAATTTCAGTGTCACTGACTCGATTCTGACTCATGACAAGCCTATATGTTTTAGAGTAGAAGTGCTCTGCAGGGCTTTCTTGGTTAAAATTCATGGAAGCAGATCATTAAGTTGCTTCTATAGTGCCACTGGGGGGGTTTGAACTGTCAACCTTTTTGTTACCACCCTAGCTGAAACCATTGGTGCTGCTCGGGAACCTTAGATTTCATACAGTATCATAGAGTATTAGAGTTATAAGTACAGTAGAGTGAATATCATTCAAATATCTAATTTTGCAGAAGTGCTTTAGAAAGTGAGGTCATATAGCTAGCATATAGCAAAGCCAAGAGATATTTCTACCTCTTAATAGCCACCTTGATCCCTGACTGATAATTTTTAAGGCCCATTATCTTAATCTCATTTTTTTCCTTTCCTCCTATAATCACTTATCACTTTCTAACATGCTATAAAGTTATTTTCATTGTTTATTATTTTGGTCCATTTGTCCTGATATAATGTAAGTGTAACAAAGCAGAGTTCTTCATCTGTTCTAATATAATCCAAAGTTCTAGTACATGCTCAAGAATATGCATTTAATAATTGAGTTATTTCATGATGCTTGAATAATATTCAAAATTTATATATAAATGGAAGGAAGTGAATATACACTGGAAGCCCTCACATGTTTATGCCATGAAATGTGGAAAGGACCCACCTGAGGAACTGAATGGAAGATATCCATGTTTTCTCTCATTCCAAAGAAAGATGACCCAAGAGAATACAGAAATTATCAATCCATACAATTACCACATGTAAGTAAAATTTTGCTGAAAAACTTGAAAAACTGTTGCAACAATACAAAGAATGGGAACTGCCAGAAATTCAAGCTGGATTCAGAAGCAGATGTGAAAAGAGAAACATCATTACCGATGTCAGATGGAGCTTGGCTGAACGCATAGAATACCACAAAAATATTTACCTGTGTGTTATTGACTATACAGAAGCATTTGACTGTGCAGATCACAACAAACTGTGGATAACATTGCAAAGAATAGGAATTCCAGAATACTAAATTGTGCTCATGAAGAACCTGTACATAGACAAAGAGACAGTCATTTGAACAGAACAAGGGGTTACAGCATTGTTTAAAATCAGGAAAGGTTTGTGTCAGGGTTGGATTCTTTGACAACATTTATTAAATCTTTTTGCTGAGCAAATGATTGAAGAAGCTGGACTATATGAAGAAGATCATGCCACCAGGATTAGAGGAAGACTCGTTAACAACTTTTGATATGGAGGTGACACAACCTTGCTGGCCTTAAGTGAAGATCACTTCAAGCACTTATTTTTATTTATGTATTTATTTACTTTTATTTATGTAGTGCTCTCTCTTGAAGCACTTACTGATGAAGATCACAGACCAGTGGCCAGAACAGGTAAGGAGGGTGGGGGACAGCCCTCAGGCAAAAGAGAGGGCCAGCAAGAACAGGTAGGGGGATGCCCAGGAAGTGAGCAGAGTGATTGGAATAGCCAAGAGAGATGAACTTCCCTCTCGGCTTGTAGTACTGTGCTGGCTTGAGTGTTGCTGTGAGGCTGGAGGTTGTGCCAGAAAGGATGCTCATGATGGACTGGCTTCAGTGGCACTTCCAGACTGAGAAGACAGACAAAAGAAGAATGAAGAGGCCATCCACTTCTCAAAGAATTGGCCAGGGAAAACCTTATGAATAGTACTGAAATACTGTCTGATATATTAGTGGAAAATTTTATGTATAGCCCTGAAGCATTGTTTGATACAGTGCCAAGATGAGTCCATCAGGTTGGAAAGCACTCAGAATATGACTGGGAAAGAGCTGCCTCATCAGAGTAGAACTCATCTTAATGGTATGGATAAAGCAGAGCTTTCAGGGCCTCCATCTGCTGAAGAGGCACAACTCAATATGAGAAGAAATTCCTGCACACACTCATTGATAATAGGAACATGGAATGTAAGAAGTATGAATCAAGGAAAATTGAAAGTTGTCAAAAATGAAATGGAATGCATAAAGATTGATATCCTCATCATTAGTGAGCTGAAATGGATCAGTTTTGGCCATTTTGAATCAGACAACCATGTGATCTACTATCCTGGGAATGACAAGTTGAAGAGGGATGGTGTAGCATTCATTTTCACAAAGAATGTTTCAAGATCTATCCTGAAGTACAAAGCTGTCAGTGATAGAAGAATATTCATACACCTATAAGGAAAGCCAGTTAATACTACTATTATTAAAATTTATGCACCAACCATAAAAGCCAAAGATGAGGAAATTGAAGATTTATATTAACTTCTGCAGTCTGCAATTGACCAAACACACAATCAAGATGTGCTGATTATCGCTTGTGACTGGAATGCAAAAGTTGTATACAAAGAAAAATCACCGGTAGTTGGAAAATTTGGCCTGGAGATAGAAATAATGCTGAAGGTCACATGATAGAATTTTGCAAGACCAATAACTTATTCATTGCAAATACCATTTTTTTAAGAACACAAATGATGGTTCTTCATGTGGACTAAGCCAGATGGAGTACACAAAAACCAGATCGACTACTCCATGGAAAAGGCCAATGGAGAAGCTCATTATCTTCAGGTAAAACCAGGCCAGGAGCTGACTATGGAACAGACCATCAACTGCTCATTTGCAAATTCAAGTTGAAGTTGAAGACAATTAAAAGGAGTCCATGAGAGCCAAAATATGACTTTGATTATATCCCTCCTGAATTTAAAGACCATTTAAAGAATAGATTTGATGCATTGAACACCAATGACCAAAAACCAGTGCAATTGTGGTATGACAGTATACTTCATTCCTCAATATCTTGCTTTGTACTGCATTTCTTTTTAAGCAACAAGAAGAAATGAAGCTACACCTTTCAATTTCTTCTTAGATATCTCCTCATTTAAATATCACTGTTCATTACATTTAAGTTCCACTTTCCACCAAACATTAAAGCGCAATTCAGCAAAGTTCTTTCCCACTCTATAGCAAAGCTTGTCTTTGTTCCGGTGCCCAATTACATGTTCATTATTTCTTTTTAAGACTTAACCAGAGCACATTTAGCATTCACATTTCTAGCAATATTCTGTTCATGAGGCTACATGTATTCTCTAAGATGATGGAAACTTTCTCTATGACTCTCTTGTTTCTGAGCCTTCACCAGAATCATCTTTAATGTCTAGAATTCTACCAACAGCCTCTTCAAGGAAATCCAGGCTTTTCTGGGCATACTGCTCAACATTCTTCTAATATGTCCTGTTTACTTTTTGCAAATCCCTTTCAACATTTTTAGGTCCTTATTGCAGCCACATCTCACTTACCAGCACCAAAATCAGTATTAGTTTCTTCGGGCTGTTGAAGAAAAATAGCTTGAAACAAGAGAATTTATTGTTTCACACTCCCAGAGGCCAATGGTCTTAATTCAGGGTGTTAGCAGATGCATCACTGAAGGATCTAAGGAAAGACTTTTCTTGTCTGTATAAGCTTCTTGTAGTCCCAAGTGTTCTATGGCTTGTCGATTCATCTTCTTATGGCCATCTTCCCACTGTGTCCGTCTTCATGGGTACAGCCTTTGACATCAAGGCTGACCCTGTGACTTTTAGAAAACTGAGAGCTGATATATCACACTTCTTTGCTTTTTTTTTCCACTTCCCTCACTGCTGACACTTGTTTTACCTCAGCCCTGCTTATCACAGTTTCCACATAAAAGTCACTGTCATTGAGTCAACTCTAACTCATAGTAACCTATACTGACAGTAGAAGACAGAGTAGAACTGCCCCATAGGGTTTCAGAGGCTGCAAATCTTATAGAATCAGACTGTCATATCTTTCCCCTGCAGGGATTCTGGTGGGTGAGAACCCAGTATTTCAGTTTTCAGCTGGGCTCTTTAACCACTACACTTCCAGAGCTCCTTTGTTTCCACTTAACAGGATGATATTCAGAAAGTGGAAGACATTTTAAGCTAATAGTCTAAATTGATATTTCCCTCTTCTTGAACAACAACAACAACACAAATGTCCTAAATTCCCACATTCCCCTAGGCACCCTTACATTTACATGTGCTTAGTTGATTTATTGATAGCCAGAAAACATAAGTGGAAATGATTGGTAAAGCTGCCAGGCCTGACACAAAGACATTTCAAATCATACTTTTTCAATCTTTTTTTTTTTTTTTTAAATATACACCAGCTGGATAAAAGGTTATGTGAGATCACCTTTGGAGGTCACATGCTGACGATGGAAAAGAATCTGTCAGCCTAAGTATCAAACAGACTACATAAAGGGGGAATTAGTTACCGCACTAATAGGTTTGCTTCCTTGTGATTGTTATGTGAGCAAGAAATAAACTTCTGTTATAATACTGAAAGTGCCATGGACTTCCAGAAGAACCAACAAATATGTCCTTGAATAAGTTCAGCCGGAATGCTCCTTGAAAATGAGAATGGCCACACTTTGTCTCACCTAAGTTGGTCATATTTTCAGCACGGACCATTCCTTGGAGAAAGATATCATGTTTGGTGAAGTGGAGGGTTGGTGAAAGAGGGGAAGACCCTCAACAAGATGGATTGTCACAATGGTTGCAACAGAGGGCATTGTGAGGATGTACTCTGTGGATATGAGGATGTGTGGATTGTAAGATGGCACAGGACTGGGCAGTGTTTCGTTCTGTTGTATTTAGAGTCTCCATGGGTTGGAGCTGACTCGATGGCATCTAACAAGAACATGACTGAGCTATTGAACACTGAGTTCTTCTAGTTAGAGTAATAAACCAAACTTAATGATATAATGAGATATTTCA
>NW_006922218.1:1010986-1013315 GCF_000298275.1 Orycteropus afer afer | reverse complement strand
CTCAATGGCTTTAGTATCATTGAAGATTTGAGCAACCAACACCACAATCCACCACAATCTAATTTTAGAACATTCACATTTCCCTAAAAGGTTGACATAGGATCAAGCAGTGTTTCATTCGGTTGTATATAAGGTCACTATGAGTCAGAGCTGACTTGATGGCACCTAACAAAAACAACAACAACAAAATGTGACAACACTCATTAACATATACTCCTCATTCCACACCACCCCGCTGTCAACAATAGTCAACCACTAATCTATTTTCTGTGTCTGTAGATTTGCCTATTGCATACATTCATGATTTTCTTCTTTCATTTAGCATGTTTTCAAAGTTCATCCATGTGATAAATCAAGTTCATTGTCGTCAAGTTGATTCTGACCAGTAGTGGAGTCATAGTCACCCTTTAGGACCAAGTAGTACAGCTAGACAGGGTATCTAAACTGTACTCTACTAAAGCAGATGTCTTTCTTTTGTGGAGGACCTAGGGATTCAAGTCACTGACCTTTTGGTTAGCAGCTGAGCTCTACCACTGTACCACCAGTGTTCCTTCATCCATGTGATAGCATATGTCAATATTTCTTTATTTCTTGAGAAAGAATATTTCACTGTATGTATTGCACTGTATGAACATTTTATTTATCCATTCATCACTTGATTGACATTTGAGTTGTTCTACTTTTCGCTATTATGCATAATGTTGCTTTGAACATTGTATACAATTTTGGTGTGGACCTATGTATACCCATAGGAATATCTGTGGTATATGGTATATGGTAACTTTAATATTTTGAGGAACTATTTAATTGTTTTCCAAAGAGAGGTATTATTTTACAATCTCACTAGCAATACATAGGGTACAAATTTCTTCATATTCACACACATATTTAAATTTTGTTTTATACTAGGCTGAATCATAAGGAACTCTGGTGGTATAGTGCTTAAAGTTTCATCTGCTAACAACAAGATCCATGATTCAAATCCATTGGCTACTCCATGAAAGAAAGATGAGGAAGTTCACTTCTGTAAAAATTGACAACTCTTGAAACCTTACGGAGCAATTCTACTCTGTCCTAAAGGGTAGCTATGAGTGAGAATCAACTCAATAACAGTGGGCTGGGTTTAAGTTCAATTATATACTGAAGATGTAGCCATGAACAGCACTGATACTCATCTGATTTACACTCTTATATTTTTTGCTTTCTCTTCACTGAAGCTTATCAGCTTTTCATCAAAATTTCAGAAAGCTTTAGATATTTCAATAATATTTAAACCTCAGTCTCATTCAGTGTTCTATAATCTTTAAGTTTTTCAGTTTTAATAAAACACCATAATGAAGAAAAAAATATTGATATATATTTAAATAATTTATAATATGTCAAAACAAAGAGAAAGTAGAACACAAGTTTTCCAATTACTAACCTAAGACTATTTCATTCATTCTATAATATAACAAAACAAGTCCTTATGGGTTGACCCATGGCTTTTTCATATAAAGTTATTATTATCTTACTATATTTTGAGTTTCAAATAAAATGATTTTTGTGATCTGTTCTACTACTGATTATAAAAATGATTATTTCAGTTAAGAAGGTGGAGGGGTTAGATTGTTTTATCTCTCAAGGTATACCAACCATGATAACTCCTTTTTATCCATTTTAATGGAAGGTCTCCTTTTATATGTTAGTCTAAAGGAAATTTTGTGATCTCCTCTGAATAATATATGTTGTTGTTGTTGTTATGTGCTGTCGAGTCAGACCCGACTCATAGCGACCCCCCTTGGGTTTCCGAGGCAGTATCACTATGGAAGTAGATTGCCCTATATATATATATATGAAATATGAATATGAAATAATCAATAATTTTTGACATTTATTTTCTCTCTCTTTAACAAGATTTCTCATATAATATGGTTGCTACAGTATTTATTAAAGCAAAGTCTAGGAAATACTTGATCTAATATTGTACTTTGTAGAATAACCATTGGATTCTTTGTATGGCTATGCCATATTATTCTATTTAGAAGAATAACTTCATAAGACAGAGAAGCATTCCTAGTAGTTATTTACTAATAATTTATTTTTTAACTTTATCTTAGTAGTTTATTTCTTACCCAGAGGATATTTTCTATTGGTAGAACAGTGGTTCAAAAGTTTAAAATTAGCTGGGGAAATTTTAAAATACCTTTGCATGAGAACTTCCCATGTAGGCATCTTCTAAATTGAACTTCTACTGGTCCTTGGAATGGTAGTTTATAGAATTTCTTCAGGTGATTCTGAATTTTAAATTGCATCCAGTTACAAATTGCTGAAATATTGGAATTTATGC
>NW_006922218.1:1008818-1009361 GCF_000298275.1 Orycteropus afer afer | reverse complement strand
AGATTTTATGGGCAAAATATTGAATGATGCAGGAAGTATCAAAAGAAAAGGGAAGGAATAAACGGTTATTGTGCCAAAAATAATTGCTTGACATTCAGCCATTTCAGGAGGTAGTATATGATCAAGAATGCATGGTGTTGAAGGAGGTAGCATATGACCAAGAACTGATGGTACCGAAGGAAGAAGTCCAAGCTGTGCTGAAGGAATTGGCAAAACCAAGACTTCAGGAACTGACAGAATACCCAATGAAATACTTTAACAAATGAATGCAGAACTGGAGACACTTACTCTTTTATTTTAGGGAATTTGGAGGCAGCTACCTGGTAAACTGACTGGAAGAGATCCATATTTTTCCTATTTCAAAGAAAGGTGATCTAGTAGAATGTGGAAATTACTAAACCATATTATTAATATCAAACACAAGAAGAATTTGCTGAAGAAAATTCTAAAATGGTGGCAACAATACATCAACAGAGAGCTTCCAGAAATTCAAACCAGATTCAGAATAGAATTTGGAATTGCATCATCACAGCATTATTGCTG
>NW_006922218.1:1000570-1004723 GCF_000298275.1 Orycteropus afer afer | reverse complement strand
TATCTACTGCAAAAGTCCTCATTAAAGCATTAAAGAGCAAAGATGTCACTTTGAAGACTAAGATGAGCCTGACCCAAGCCATTATATTTTCAGTAGCCTCACATGCGTGTGAAATCTGGACAATGAATAAGGAATACCACAGAAGAACCGGTGTCTTGGAATTAATAATGATATTGGAAAAGAATATTGAAGACACCATGGTGTTTCAGAAGAATGAGCAAATCTGTCCTGGGCTCAACATAGCTGGATTGCTCCTTAGAAGAGAGAATGGACAGACTTGGTCTCATCTACTTTGGTCATGTTTTCAGAAGGGACCAAACTTTGGAGAAGGATATCAAGCTTGATAAAGTAGAGGGCCAGTGAAAAAGGGGAGACTAACAAGCTGGATTGACACCATGTCTGCAAAGATGAACTCAAGTATAACAAAGATTGTAAGGATTACCCAGGACTGGGCAGTGTTTCATTCTGTGGTCCATACAGTCATTGTGAATCATAACTGATTTGATGGCACTGAACAGTAACAACAACAGTTTAAGGAACCCTGGGTGTGCAGTGTTTAAATGTTCAGCTGTTAAATGGAAGGTTAGAGGTTCTAACTCACCAGCTGTCCCATGGGAGAAAGATGGACCAATCTGCTTCCATAAAGATTACAGCCTTGGTAACCCTATGAGTTGCTATGAGTCAGAGTCAACTGGAAGAAAATGTGTTTAGTTGAATGATAGGAGCCCTGGTGGCACAATGGTTAAATCTAAGATGCTTAAAGTCAGCAGTTTAAACACATCAATTGCTCCACAGGAGAAAAGACCCAACAATCTGGTCCTATAAGGAATATAGCAGAGAATATCCCATGGGACAGTTCTACTTTGTCACTTGGGTTCTTATTTGTCAAAATCAACTCAACAACACACAACAGTTGAAAGATAGAGTAAGGATTGAAGTGAGACTCAGCACATTTGTATTCTAGACCTGAATACTGGTTTTCCACCTGTCCACTAAGGAAATGTTACATGTATCGTAAATCCAATTTATGTCTAAAATTGTTTGCTGCCTCCATATCCATTAATTCCTCCAATTAGTCCTTTCTCCAGGTTTCTAACATGTCTGTTCCAATCTTGTCACGCATTGTTTCAACAGTTGTGGTCTCTAACTGGGCACCCTGTACAAGTCCCAGATGATGCCCTGTGTTGGGAACCAGTTACTGTTTTATAACTCAGTATCTCAAAGGATGAAATCACTTCCTCCTTCCAAGCATGCCCTACAATGTTGCCTGTTGTTCTGATTACCTAGTACCATTCTGATACACCACAAATGGGATGGCTTCAACAAACAGGAGTTTAATCCTACAATTTGGAGATTTTAAGTCCAAGTTCAAAGTGCCAGTCTCTTTGGGCTGGGTGAAAGCTCCTCAACCTTGGGATCCAGTCCTGCCTCCTGCTCCTGGCCCACTGGAGCTAGAGGCATTTCTTCACTCAAACAGCTGCTGACTGCTAAGGCTGAGAAGTCCCAAGGTTGACAAGTAAAAAGGCACAGTCCCGATGTTACCAAACCACACGGCAGGCCATTAACTTAAGTCCATTGTAAGTCCCAAGGTTGGCAGAGCATAACAGGTTGCTGAGCTACGACGTGGCTACATGCAGGGTCCAATCGTGCCATATGCTAGAGACCATTCCCCAAGGGTTCTGCTTATATACAGGAAGCAGACCACATTCCTTAAGGCAGCTACTCAGCTTTTCACTGTAGATTCCACCATGGAGTTGATTACCAGTCTCATCATGGGGAATACTACATCCAGCTGTGCAGCCACTCAACCAGGCCCAGCCAAGTTGACACAGAAACATACCTATCATATCTGTGAAGAAAACTTCTCCCTTTTTCCATTCTAAGGCCCCAGAAACCTTTAAACTGTCCAGTAAGACTTCAGCATATGCCAACCCCAACACCCTACTCTGTTTGCCATACATAACCCCTCTTCTACAATCCAAATTTCTGCTGCCTTGTCCCCAGATGCAACCTCCTTATGATTCTACTTCAAGGTATACTATAGTGTCTTCTCTAGGACCTGTGAGCACTACATTATGTTTATTTTCTGCCTTTTCTGTATGAGTCTCGCTTATTCATGCCACACCCAGCAGACTACCCATAGCACCCACAGACCATCTTCAGGCCAAAGTTAAGACAATTTGCTTTTTTGCATTGATGATATCCATGAGAGAAAACTGTGGGAAAATAAATATATAAGCATATTTAAGGAAAAGATAACAGATAATATTACACATTATTTTTGATCAGGAGAACAGGGGGCTCAGATGTAGTAGCATAGACTAATATGTCTCCAGTAGTAATGAAATACTAGCTAACTAGCTGAAACTGGATAGTGTAGGAAAACAAAAGTTTCTCATGGAGTATTTTGTGATGCAAGTATAAGTATGATCAGAAAGATTCTTTTCAAGTTTGTATTTAGAGTGACTCAAATCTTTAGGTGAAAAGGGAATTTTTATAGAGCACAATAATGTCTTGGTGAGTAAACTACTTCTTCTTCTTCTTCTTCTTCTTTTTTAATCTACAGTGTGTGTCATAATCCTGAAACATTTTCTTCACATTAGATAGAGGCCCACAAATAAGAAAATAAAATAAAATCTAGGGAACATCAAATATTAGCTTTAGGGGAAAAACAGTAATATTGTTGGAAGAAATTAAGCTATATTAGCTCCAAGGCAGAGCTAAATCCTGGTGAACTTTATTTTTTATTATTAATTATAAATGCCAAATCCATTATTGGGAAATATAAATATAATTAAAACTATATGACTGAAACTCATTATTCCCACCTTTAAATATACCTGTAGCAATATAGCCCTTCTCTAAGCCTTTCATTCCCCTTCTCCAAATCACACGTTTTTAAAAATTTCTTTTGCATTTTATAGTTACTCAAATCCTTAATATATTCACATAAAAAGTAGTAGAATTTAACTCTGAGTAAATTTAATTTTGAATAAACTAACAATACTGATCTGCTGATTCAGACACAAGGGCGCATATCTGCAGCCATTCTCAGAATTTTCACCTCCAGGATCTCTGTCTTAGAGAAATTCTACCTTTGCAGCTTGAGTCCAGGACTTCATGGCACAATTGGCACTGGGAGTGTTATCTTACGCCTCATCCTGCTTCACACATGAATTTAAGAGACAGGCCATTACTCAAAACAGAGAAAGATTTATAGCTAAAACACCATTGTAGGCTTAAGAATGCCAGATCATCTAATCAGATGTCGCAAGTTATTTTAATCGAACCCATTGTATTAAGCTATATAGATCCCATGGTTTGTTGATATACAAAAGTATATTCACATCCTCATTTTAGTCAGTAATAATAAAAATTAATCTTCCTTGTAAAATACTGAAGTATTCTTTTTGTACTCTATCTGGACTGGTAACTAGCTGAATAGTCAACTAGTAACTAAAGCAATCAATAAAAAAATACATAAAATTGATATACACGTATATACCTTAATTTAAAACGTATCAACAAATAACAAAATCAGTGTTAATGGGAAAAAATATATGTTCATACCATAGTCATTTTAAGTTAAAGCAAATAAAAATAGAGTTGATTTTCTTAGCCAACTTCTTCATGATTTCCTCACTGATGCTCTAAGTAGGTCCGCTAAAACAGGCGTGCTGGATCCTCCTGGCTAAGCAGGAGAGCCTCTTCAATACACTCATAGGCATCCGTTCCCACCAGGCAAGTTAGCTACCTATTCAAGTCAGTTATTTTCATGCCTGTTTTTGGCACTTGAACTAAACATTGTAATGATGTGATGAAAGTAACTCAGAGTCACCATGTTACAAGATTTCAGGGAGACATTCAAATTCTAAGAAATCTTGAATTAAATTTCTAATAGAATTAATTGGTAATAGGATCTACATTTAATAGTAAAAATAATAAAACAGTATTTCTTTAAAAAATGTGGCAACTGGAAACATTTTAAACATTTTAAAGTTAAATATTTTTTTTTCAACTGACTCTCAAAAGGTTGTGTGTGTATATATATATGTCTATGTATATTTATGGGTTTATGAACTTTTCTTACTTCGTCTAGATGTATACACACATATATGAATACATACATATATATATACACACACACACATAT
>NW_006922218.1:997508-1000470 GCF_000298275.1 Orycteropus afer afer | reverse complement strand
AGAGAGAGAGAGTAAGAGAGAGAGAGAGAGAGAAACTATGGAATACTTGAGGTAAAATATAAACAATGTATTCTGCTATCCCCTTTGCCTGGACATCATGTTCTCTTTGTCTTCCTAATTTGTATGCATTCTACAAGTGAAGGATTAGAGGTTAGCATCCATCATTTTCTCATAGATTCCCTTTAGATATTTTCACAGATTATGACACCTACATGGCTTTCAGAAGTATATGTAAATACAAATTTACACAATGATTTTTCTATTGTCTTTTCTTCTGCTAGATTGTAAACTCTGTGAGAGGAGATTATATGAATTTTAGATCATTTCACTCTCTGTTGTATATAAAACATTGTTCATGCATAATAAGCCTTTAAAGAAATGAATGAACACGACTAGTACTTGCTTGTTATTCTTTGTAAAATGTCAGTCTCATGAATTTGATAATTAATATGGTGGGGGGTAAAATACCTTCATTATACTTCTGTATTCCTCCACCCAGAAAGATATATAGAAAGATGAATCTTTGTGTCCTTGATTCTGTCAATTAAACTTTCAAAAACTTTGCTAACAAAATATAAAACAAGTTTTAATACACTTTATTGTATATACCATAAACAAATGCACAAGATAGGAAGGCCAAATATGGCATCCTACTAAGATATTTGGAAAAGAAGAAAAGACAAAAATGTATGTCAGAAGAGATTCTGAAACTTTCTCTTGAATGGAGAGTAGCTAAAGCAACTAGAAGAATTGACAAGAAAAAAGACATTCACAGATTTCAAAGGGTGGCTCAAGAAGAAAAAATATTATAATGAAATATGTAAAGACTTGGATTTAGAAAACCCAAAAGGAAGAACATGGTCACATTGAAGGAACTGAAGAAACAGTTGCCTAAAGGTGCAATGTGAAAGATTTTATGCACAAAATATTGAATGGGACAGGGAGTGTCAAAAGATGATGGAAGGAACGTGGAGTTGTTATTGTTAAATGCCTTTGAGTCGTCTCCAACTCATAGAGACACTATGCACAGCAGAACGAAACACTGCCCGATCCTGAGCCAGCTCCACAATTCTTGCTCCACTTGAGCCCATCGCTGCTACCACCTTGCTGTCAATCCACCTTGCTGAGGGCCTTCCCCTCTTTTTTCGACCTTCCACCTTAACAAGCATGACATTCTTCTCCAGGGAATGGTCCCTTCTGACAACATGACCAAAGTATGTGAGACAAAGTCTGGCCATCCTTGCCTCCAAGGAGCATTCTGGCTGCACTTCCTCCAGGAAATATCTGTTAGTTCTTTTAGCAGTCCACGGTACTTTCAGCATTCTTCGTCAACACCAAATCTCAAAAGCATCAACTCTTCTTGGGTCTTCCTTATGCATATGAGGCGAGTGGAAATACCATGGCTTGTGTCAGGCACACCTTAGTCCTCAAGGAGACATCTTTGTGCTTCGGCACTTGAAAGAGGTCCTTTGCAGCTGATTTGCACAGTGCTATACGTCATCTGATGTCCTGACTGCTGCTCCCACTGGCGTCGATTGTAGAAGCCAGCAATGTGAAGTCTTTGATAATCTCAATCATTTTTCAAATTATAATGATGCTGCTTACAGGTCCAGTTGTGAGGATTTTTGTTTTCTTTATATTGTGGTGTAATCCATACTTCAGACTGTATTCTTCAATCTTCATCAGTAAGTACTTCAAGTCATCCTCACTTTCAGCAAGCAAAGTTGTGTAGCTGGTGTATTTCAGGTTGTTAATGATTCTTCCTCCAATCCTGATGCCATGTTCTTCTTCATATAGCCCACCTTATCAGATTATTTGCTCAGCATACAGATTGAATAAGTATGGTGAAAGGATACAATCCTGACACACTCTCTTCTTGATTTTAAACCATGAAGTGTTCCCTTTTTCTGTTTGAATGACAGCCTTCTGGTCTATGTACAGGTTCCTTATGAGTACAATTAAGTGTTCTGGAATTTCCATTCTTTTCAATATTATCCACAATTTTTTATGATCCACACAATCAAATGCTTTTGCATAGTCAATAAAACACAAGTAAACACCTTTCTGGTATTCTTTACTTTTTTCCAATATCCATCTGAAATCAGCAATGATCTCCCTCATTCCACGTCATCTTCTGAATCCAGCCAGCACCTCTGGAAGTTCTCTGTCAATATACTGCTGCAACCATTTTTGGATTATCTTCAGTAAGATCTTACTTGTGTCAGATATTAATGATAACCATTCAATAATTTCCACATTCTGTGGGATCACCTTTTTTTGGAATGGGTACAAATATGTATCTCTTCCAGTCAGTTGGCCAGGTAGCTGTCTTCCAAATCTCTTGGCATAACTGAGATGAGTGCCTCCAGCAGGGCATCCATATGTTGAAACATCTCCATGTGTATTTTGTCAATTCTTGGAGCCTCCTTCCTCGTTAATTCCATCAATGCAGCTTTGACCTCTGCCCTCAAGAGAATTTGTTCTTGAACATATGCCACATCCTGAAATGGACGAAGATTGACCAGTTCTTTTTGGTACAGTGACTCTGTGTATTCCTTCCATCTTCTTTTGATGCTTCCTGGATCATTTAATATTTTGCCCACAGAATCTTTCAGTATTGCAACTTGAGGCTTAAATTTTTTCTTCAGTTCTTTCAGCTTAAGAAATGCTAAGCATGTTATTCCCTTTTGGTTTTCTAACTCTAGGTCTTTGCACTTTTCATTACAGTAATTGGCTTTGTCTGCTTGAGCTGCTCTTTGAAATCTTCTGTTCAGCTCTTTTATCTTGTCATTTATTCCATTTGTTTTAGCTACTCTCTGTTCAAGGGCAAGTTTCAGAATCTCTTCTGACATCCATTTTGGTCTTTTCTTTCTTTCTTGTATTTTTAATGACCTCTTGCTTTCTTCATGGATGATGTTCTTGATGTCATCCCACACAATTCTGGTTTTTGGTCATTGGTGTT
>NW_006922218.1:989107-990248 GCF_000298275.1 Orycteropus afer afer | reverse complement strand
TTATTTATATTGAATAATCTATACATTTCCAGGTTAAATGCTAGATGATATTTTATATTATTCTTTTAATATATTGCTGAATTCTGCCCTAATGTTTTCAGACTGCCATATTTATATTCATAAGTGAGATTGATTTATGATTTTTTAAAAATTAGATTTTAGTATCATCAGAGTCATGTTTGCTATGTAGAATAAATTTGATAGCTCCACATCTTTTGCACTATTCTACCAAAACAGAAATTATATGGTTGCTTAAGAGAGAAAATATATGGGAAAGTGCTATGTAAATTGTACATGGTATTACAAATGTGTTAAAAATATTAAAATTATAATTTGATGTGTAGTCTATAAACCATTGTACTAGATATTGATATCACTCATATTTTTTTTTTCAATTTAAATAATCTTTCTCACTTAATTTTCTCTTCTATTTAATTGCTTTAAACCTCAGTCTTATAAATCAACCTCCACATGTTAATCCTTGAGAACTTCTCTTAAAAAATATCAGAAATTATCTTTTACCCTCCTTCCTTTAATGTGTCTATGCAATAGGAAAGTTGAATGGATAACATTTGAATAGTATAAAAAATCCAATTTGTATCTTTTAACTTAGTATTTCATTTGACTAGTATCTTTAACCACCACTCATCTATTACTTTGTTGTACTGTGATGGCTTGAGTATTGCTTAGATTTGAAAAGCTATGCCACTTTTATTTCAAATATCAGCAGGATCACTCATGATTTCAGCAGAGCTTCCACACTAAGACAACTAGGAAGAAGGAATTAGTGGCCTAGTACTGAAAAAATTAGCCACTGTTTGAATAACAGTGAAATATTGTCAGATATAATTCCAGAAAATGAGTCTCACAGGTGGAAAGGCACTCAAAATAAGACTGGGGAAGACCTGCCTTGTCTCCTCAAAGAAGAGTTGAACTTAATGATGTGAATGGAGTAAAGCTTTTAGGATCTGAATTTGCTGGTGGTGCATGCCTCAAAATGAGAAGAAACAGCTGCAAATATTCATTAATAATCAGAACATGGAATGTACAAAGTATGAATTCAGGAAATTAGAAATTGTCAAAAATGAAGCAGAATGCATAAAGATCTTCACCATAGGCACCAGTGAGCTGTAATGAACTA
>NW_006922218.1:985881-988047 GCF_000298275.1 Orycteropus afer afer | reverse complement strand
ACAACAATATACACATAGACATAACCAGATGAAATACACAGGAATCAAAGTGACTGCATTTGTGGGATTAGGCCATAGAGCAGCTCAGTCTCAGCAGTAAGAAAAAAGACCAGCAGCTGACTGTAGATCAGACCATCAATTGCTTATATGAGAGTTTAAGAAAATTAAAACAAGTACACGAGGGCCCAATATGTCCTTGATTATAGCTTATCTGAATTTAGAGACCATCTGAAAATAGTTTTAATGTATTGAACACCAACAATAGAAGACTAGTGGCAATGTGAAATGGCATGAAGGACATGGATAAAGAAGAAAGTATAAGGTGATTAAAAAGGGAAGAATGGAAGAAAAGACCAAAATGGATGTCAGAAACGACCCTAAACTTGCTCTTGAATGAGCAATGAGCTAACACAAATGGAAGAAATGATGAAATAAAAAATCTGAACAGATTTCAAAGAGCAAATGGAGATGACAAAGTGAAGTTTTGTAATGAAATGTGCAAGGCATGGAATTAGAATGTCAAAGGGAAGAATGTGCTCACCATTTCTCAAGCTGAAAAAAACTGAAGAAAAAAATCGAGTCAGGAGTTGGAATCTTGAAGGATTCTGTAGTGCGTAAGCCATCTGACTACTAACCGGAAGGTTGGCGGTTCAATCCTACAAGCCACTCCTAGGAAGGAAGCTTGGACAATCTACTTCCCTAGCGATACCACCTCGTAAACCCATGGGGGGTAGCTGTGAGTCAGATCTGATTCAATGGCAGTGCCTTGTGCTGTGTTGTTTGAATTATAGGCAAAATATTGAACGATGTAGGAAGCAACAAAAAAAGATGGAAGGTATAGGGTTACTTTACCAAAAAGAACTGGGCAATGTTCAAACATTTCAGGAGGTAAACTATGATTAAGAACCAATAGCTTTGAAGGCAAAGTCCAAACTGCACTGAAAGGATTGGCAAAAAACAAGGCTCTGGAAATTGACACAATATCTACTGATATGTTTTAACAAACAAATGCAGTGCTGGAAGCACTCACTTGTTTATGACAAGAAATTTGGAAGAGAGCTTCTAGGCCATCTGTGTGGTAGAGATCAATGTTTGTTCCCATTACAAAAAAAGGTGATCCAATAGAATGCAGAAATTATTCAACAATATCATTAATAATACAAGCAAGTAAAATTTTGCTGCAAATAATTAAAAAATGTTTGCAGTACTACATCAACAGAGAACTTCCAGATATTCAAGCTGGATTCAGAAAAGGAAATGGTTATGAGATAGATCATGGCTGAAACCAAAGAATACCAGAGAGATGTTTATTTGTGTTTTATTAACTATGCAAAGGCATTTTTCTGTGTGGATCACAACACATGGTTAACATAATTATGGTTAATGGTACTCATGAGGAACCAAGAGGCAGACGTTCAGACAGAATACATGTATAGTGCTTTGTTTAATATTAGGAAATATATGCATCTTAGCTGTATCCTTTCATAATACTTATTTAATATGTATGTGATGCAAATAATCTGAAAAACTGAACTGTATGAAGAAGAACATGGCATCAGATTTGGACTAAGACTCATTAGCAATTTGTGAGAAGTAGATGATACAACCTTGCTTGCTGATAGTGAAAAAGATTTGACACACTTACTGATGAATGTCAAAGCTTCCAACATGGATTATATCTCAACATAAAGAAAGAAAAATCTTCACAACTGGACCAATAAGCCACATCATGATAAATGGCAAAAATTTTGAAATTGTAAAGGGTTTTATTTTACTTTGATCCATAATCAACACCCATGGAAACAGCAGTGAAGAAATCAAAGGATGGATTGCATTGGGCAAATCTGCTATAAAGATCTCCTTATGTAAAAAAGCAAACATATCCGTCTTTCTGTGGGCTTCCACCAGCACTCTTTGTCCTTTGCTGGCTGGCTGTTACAACATTTCTTGGAAAAAGTTGAGGAACTGTGCATACATGTTACTTCATGGAAAAAAAAAAAAATCACTATCATGTATTTTTTTTTGTAATTATTGACAAATGTGAATTTATTGCAATCATTTTGTTGTGTGTGTGTTTTTTTATTTTTGTTTTTTTGTGGTGCTGCTGATTTCTTTATTCCATATATTTTCTGTGCTGAGCTCATTATTTTATGGATTTTATAATTT
>NW_006922218.1:984438-985014 GCF_000298275.1 Orycteropus afer afer | reverse complement strand
TTTTTTTTGATTGTTCCACTAACACATTAGAATTGAGAGATTTATCTTTAATCTCACTAATTCTGTATTCTATCTAATTGATTCTACTCTTTATCATTTCAATGTGAAATCTTAGTATTAATCTTCTGGATTTCTATTTGCTATTTTTGTATCATTTCTATTTTTTAATATATTTTGTCAGTAAATTCTTTTTTCTTTTTTTTTTTTTTTCAGATTCAGTGAGGTAGTTAATGTACAAACTAAAATTTGCACTCACAAGCAAAAAAATTATACCTGAAAATTTTTGCTGTTTCACTGTTTGTTTGGGGGATTAGTCTTGTCTACTTTTTTTTTTTAATTATTATTATTTCATATATAACCCCTCCATGATCCCCTATTTTTTTTTTTTTGTATTATTATTATCATTGTGACTTGGGTGAAGATTTACAGAGCAAATTCACTTTCCATATAGCAGTTTACATATACTTTGCCTCATGACATTGACCACAGTTTACCACAATACAACACCTTCCCTCCCACTTCCTCCTCATAGTTATCTCTTGCCAGTGTCCATCCCTCCATGGACTCCTGCCCCCT
>NW_006922218.1:962739-981367 GCF_000298275.1 Orycteropus afer afer | reverse complement strand
TTCAAGGCTCGGGGTCTAGGATTATCTTCTGTGTCTGTGTTAATTGGTTTCCCTTTTCTTTGTTGAAGAGGGTCTGTGCAGTCTTTCTGCCTAGTCCGCCATCTTGCCGGATCTCCTATCAGTAAATTCTTGTATTGTTTCCTGACTTGTAGAATTTTGTCTGTTTTTGTTGATCTTTATCTCAACTTGTTGAAGGAATCTAAATACCACTTTTTTCAATTCCCTTACAAGTAGTTCCAACATCATTTCTTCCTCAGGGAGGTGCTCTGGTGCTGCGTGTTATTCCCTTGTTTTGTTTTTACTATTTCATCTTGCTTCTTGTGTGAACTGAGATTGTTTGTCTGTTGTCTCTAAGACATTATGATATTATTGTATTTGTATTTATTTGGTGATTGTATGTTGGTATGTTCAGTCAGTTTTTTGTTTGTTTGTTTGTTTGTTTGTTTTTGCTGTATTTTGTTTTGACATAGCCAGGTAAGTGGGGATAATGTTCTACTCTGTTCACAATACACAATACAACAAATAAGAAAATACTATTTTGGTAGCACATTGTCACTCACCACCCTGTCTCTTGTTGGGTGTGATAGAGGATGAGTATATATGCATGGTTCTCTGTTTGCTGTTTATGTAGAGTATTTGAGAGCTAGTTGAGCTGGTATTGGCCTTAATCTGTCTTTGATCAGTTGGTTCAGAAGCATGTGGTGGCCCTCTGACAGTGAGTGAATGGTCAGGAGTTGCAGATGTAGTTGAGTAGTGTGAGCATGGTTGCAAACTCTTTTATTCTGAAGGTATAAAAACATACAGAAAAATAGAACACATGCAAAAAAAAATATATAACAAAAAATACAAACAATACCATAAATAAGAAAATAATACCATAAAAAAAGAAGGAAAACAAACAATAGCAACCACAAAAAGAAATAATTAATTAAAAGAAAATGAAAGAAAAGGGAAGGACAAAAAAAAAAAGGAAAAATCCAAGAAGGTGGTGAAAAAGAAAAGAGAGCAAGATAAAGAGAAAAGTAAAGTAAAATTAGAAAAATAAACAAAGACCTGCAAGGAATAGGAAAAAAAAAAAAGAGAAAAAGAAGAGAAGAAAGATAAAATATAAAGAGAATGAGAAAATGGGGAGAAAAAAATCCCCCAAAACCTAGGGAAGGTAAAGCAAAGGAAAAGAAAAAAAAAATTGGACAGGTGGGACACCTGGGCAGTGTTCCTACTGACCCAGCAGTTGGCAGGGCAAGTTGTTTAGCTCCAGAAGTTCTTGCTGGCCCCAATGTGGCTGGGGCAGTGTGTATTATCCTAGGAATTCCTACTGGCCAAGAAAGTGGCTGGAAGCAAGATGCCTGATCCCAGAAGGAGCTCTTGCTGGCCTAAAAGGCAGCTGAGGGAAGGGTATCTTGTTCAAGAAGGAGTTCCTGCCTGTCTAAAATGCAGTTGGGGTCAGGGCACCTGGTCCAAGGAGTTCCTGCCAGCCAAAAAGGTGACTGGGGAAGGTCACCTGGTCCCAGAACAAGTTCCTGCTGACCCATAAGGTGGCTGGGGGCAGGGTACCTGGACCTGGAGGAAGTTCTTGCTGCCTAATAGACAGCTGGGACCAAGGCACCTTGTTACAGAAGAAATTCCTGCTGCTCCAAAAGACAGTTTGGGGTAAGAAGCCTGGTCCCATAAACAATTTCTGCCTGCCCAGAAGATGACTAGAACCAGAGCACCCAGGCTGGGTTGGAATTCTTGCCAGTCTAGATTGTGGGTGGGATGGGGGACATCTCTGATCACAAGGAGAGTGTGTAGAATAAGAATATTGCACCTTTCTGGTCTCCAGCTACCGGTGTGAATGTCTATGCAGTGCACGATGAAACTCACTGCCATCAAGTCAGATCCAACTCATAGCAACACCTCCTTGGGTTTCCAAGGCAGTATCACTACAAAAGCAGATTGTCTAACCTTCCTTCTGAGGAGTGGCTGGTGGGTTTGAACTGCCAGATTTCTGGTTATAAGTCAAATGCCTTAGGCACTATGCCACCAGAGCTCCTGTGATAAGTGGAGCCAATTATCATGTTGTTGCCCCAGACAGAATACTGATTACAAAAATTCAAAATGGCCATGCTGTCAGACCAGTTACAATTCATAGCTCAATTGGTCTCCTTGTTTGATGTTTTCTTTCACTTTCTTCCTCCAGATGGAATTTGATCATCTTTGTTTTTCTCTCTTTCAAAGATCAGGGTTCCAGGATTATCATTTGTATATACTTTATTGCATTTCTTGTTCCTTTGTTGTAGAAGGTCTGGGTATCTTTTATGCCTAGTCTACTTTCTTCCTCAAAGTCACAACTCTTTTTAATACTATATAGCATTGTTAATTGTAGTTGAATCAATTCTGACATGAATACATGTGTATAGAATGGAATTTTTCCATCAATTTTTCAAGGCTGTGATCTTTTATTCACCTTTTGGTGACCAGGGCTGTCCCCCAAGGCCCTTCTTAGTGGGTTCAAACTACCAACTTTTTGTCCACTAGTAAGGTGGTTAACCATATCAACCACACATGGACATACTTCTTTCTACTATATCTAATAATCTGTTAATCCTATCATTGGATTATGTTTTTAAAACTCATACTTTATTATTTTTTCTCTTTTCAAGATTATAGTTCTCTGATTATTTTTCCCTACAACTTGAACATATCAGTAACACTCATTTTAGAGTAAGTTTTTGATAATCCCAGTATCTTGAACAACTAAAAAGACATTATCTGTTTCTGTTCACATTTTTATTTCCTGGATTTTCAGTCATTTGTTCATGTTATATGATATGGTTAGTAACTACATACAAATACTGGACATTAAGTATGAATAATAATAATACCAGCATTTGTTGGTAATTCACTACATATTTGATAATTCACTGTTCTTTCAATATTCAGAGTTTGGATATATGACAGATTCATAGTGCCTAAGGCACTTGACTGCTAACCAAAAGACTGGAAGTTCAAATCCACCAGCCACTCCTTGGAAGAAAGGTTGGGCAATCTACTCCTGTAGTGATACCTCCTCAGAAACCCAAGGTGGGGTAACTATGAGGCGGTCCAACTCAACTGAATCAGCAATGATATCCCCTTATTCAAGTCCTCTTATGAACCTGGCTTGAATTTCTGACAATTCCCTGTCAATATACTACTGCAACCATTTTTTCAATTATCTATAGTAAAATTTTACTTGTGTGTGATATTAATGATATTGTTAAAAAATTCCTGCCTTCTGTTTGATCCTCTTTCTTTGGAATGGGCACAAATATGCATTTCTTCCAATTGGTTCCCCAGGTAACTATCTTTCAAATTTCTTGGCATAAATGAGTGAGAACTTCCAGCATTTGATCCACTTGTTGAAATGTTTCAATGAGTATACCATCTATTCTTTCAGTCATTTTTTACCTAATTCCTT
The DNA here is from genome assembly GCF_000298275.1 of Orycteropus afer afer. Lineage (NCBI taxonomy): Eukaryota > Metazoa > Chordata > Mammalia > Tubulidentata > Orycteropodidae > Orycteropus > Orycteropus afer. The sequence continues at coordinate 977,928 of NW_006922218.1, read as the reverse complement.
CAGTGAAGTCTGGATTTCCTCATTCAATGCCATCAGTTCTTGTTATAGAAACTAGCTATACATAGGTTTACATTGAAGATGTGAATAAATTTAATATACTGATAATCTGGGATTATCCAAGTGGACCCTATATTAAAGTATAATCATCCTTATAAGAGTTAGGTAGAGAGATATTTTATACAAGCAGAAGAGGAGGAGTCAATGTGATTACAAAGGCAGAAATTAGAATGTTGTGGGCAAGAATAGGAGCTCTAGTAGTGTAGTGCCTCAGGCACTTGACTGCGAACCAGAAGGCTGGTGGTTCAAACTCACCAGCCACTCAGAGGAAGGAAGGTTGGGCAATCTACTTCCGTAGTGACACCACCTTGGAAACCTAAGGTGGAGTCACTATGAGTCGGGTCCAACTCGACAGCACACAACAACCACAACAAACAGCAGCCACCAATGTTGGCAGCTGGAAAAGTTAAGGAACAGATTTTCTTCCACAGGCTCCAAAGTGTCCATGGCTCTGCTACATCAAATCAAGGGAATAGAATTTGCTTTTTGCCTAGTGAAACTTATTTTGGAGTTCTATCCTACAGAACAGATACATTCTGTTGTTTTAAGCTACCAAGTTGGTAGTTACTTGTCACTGTAGTCACAGAAATTTAATATGACATCCAGTTAATTACCTCCAAAATGAAAGAATTATATTAAAGACTTTGTCTCTCTCACTCCCAGTCCAATCCTTCTGTTTATTCTTCACCATCAACACAACCTCACATTCGAAATCCTCTGTTTGCCACCCAGCCGTTTCTCCCATCCACTATTTCATCTTAGTCTGTGATTCTCTTTTTCTCTTTTTAGCCTCTTCTACTCTTCTCTCCTTCTCATTGTCCCCATTAAACTCCTCACTCCACAGCTCTCTAGCCTAACACATATTGGGCTTTGCTCTCCTGACAGAAGATCAACATCTGAGTGTCCAAGGAAATAATTACTCTTTAAGCTTCAATCTTGCTTAGATCCACATGTTGTTGTTGGACATTCTAGATCCATGTAAGGATAGAGAAATGCTTTGTGTTCAGAATGGTCCTCAGGACATATTATCATGGACTCTTGATACATATTAATTAGTTCAACTGCTATTGGGCCCTGGAAATGGACTTTCAAAGAAATAAAAAAGACTTAGGATCCATCCCCACTGTATCTTGCTTAAAATTTATTGGTTAAAGATACAAGATTGCAGAGATAAGTAAATAATTTATAAATCCTGACATAGATTATGAAATTTTTAGAAAAATTTTATTTTTTCTTTCTTGTAACCAGATCATGTTCACCTTGGACACTATGAGCACTAACTTTGTTAATAGCCTATAAGCAGATATTGGAGATACCATCCAAGAAAATCATGATGAAAACTAGTGAAGTACAGCTTGCTTCAAGACCATGTGAACTCCATTGCAGAAAGGGAGAAAACAACATAGCACAAAAATCAAAGCTTTACAATTTAAAAGGAAACATGACAGGCTAATCTGCTCTTGCTAAAATCTCCGCTTTCATATATCATAAATAAATAATAAAAGGACATAGGACTGTAGGTTGCTTGACCTTAACATGAAAAAAGAAAACAACAATCTAAAAGTCAATCTCCCCGATGACATTTCTCACAGATACCTTCGCCTTATTTTCATAATGAACTTTTAATGCACAGGGGGAAACCAATCAACTCTATCCATGAAATCTCATCACATATCTAGTAGCTACAGGAACCACACATTCCACTTTATATTTTTACCATTCTCCCTCAAGTACACAAATCATACCAGTGGTGAGACTTGATAATCTACTGTTGATCTTTAAAACTCTTTCTGCTTCACTAGAACTTTTCAATAGCCCCCTGCTGACCTCCACTAACCAAGAAAATCCAGTGGAGGAAGAACACCTATTTTATATGAAACACTGAGCTACAAGCTCACTGTGTTTGCATGTAGATTAGGTATCTGAATATGTAATATGTTCTCACCTCTGGATGGTACTACCAAATCAAATTGTATTTTCTTTTACAAGACCTCTACTGTGACTGGCGTAGAGATGAATGAATGTTTACATAAATTGAGTATTCCTAAATTTCCTAGAAATCAAAGGAATTGAAATTTCAATGTGACAAAAAAGCATTACTTTACAAAGTATTACAAATGTTTTAAAAATTTAGCTTTATATGTTGTTGTTGTTGTTGTTATGTGCCATCGAGTCGGCCCCGACTCATAGCGACCCCTCCTTGGGTTTCCGAGGCAGTATCACTACGGAAGTAGATTGCCCCATCTTCTTTCCAAGGCTTTATATAATTTAGATAAATCTTTGTCACACAAACTTGCTTAATTTTGTTCGTTTAATAAAAACTGCTTTGTCTTCTGGATTATCAATGTCATATATAAAATATGTATACATTTTTATTCTACTTAGATATGTTTTCTTAAATTTATACAGGTATAATGTTTTACTGAGCTAGCATTACATCTATTAGATGATTAAGAATATGAATAATGTAAATTTGTGCTTTACCAAATTAAAACTTTATGCTGAAATATTTACCTCACTAGTAATCATATGTTGTAGTACGACAATTTGAAGATAGTTTATAAGAGCTTTATGCAATTTAAAACCTTGAAATCATACAAAGTTAAACTTAAATTAATGGATAATCATTTAATACCTAGATCATTTCTAAGAAAGTAATAATACTGAAAAATCCATTACTAAATGTAAGTTTAAGTTTATATATTGTGTCTCGTAGGTTTCTATCATACAGAGAGAACCTTTATAAATATTTGGGTCTGTTAGTGAATGTGTTCATTTTGTCACTTTGAGAGGTTGTATTTAAGGAATGTGCATGATTCTATAAAGTTCTGAGATGTGTATTAATAAAGCCTGTAAGTCTGCTGAGGAATGTTAGTGTATGACAGATAGTCCAAAATGATCAACCTCTCAATTTTCTCTGTGAAACACATGTCATTGTGCTTAGAAGTTTTGATCAGTGCCTGTACATGGAACTCTACTATCAGGATAATGACAGAGAAACAACTTTGTATGCAAGATATGCAGAATTATTAAGCAAAAAAGAGAATATGTTGTATGCAGATGAAATAAAATGAATGTTCTAGAATGAGAAAAGGGAAGTGTAGTTCAGAACTTAAATTTCTGTAGAAAGTTGTCTAAGGATTGAGGAAAGGGAATTTTATTTGTCCTTATTTGTCCTTATCGAATCTGGCTAATGCTTGATGGACTAATTCATATGATTATATCTATCTATCTATCTATCTATCTATCTATATAGTATCAAATACTTTCCTGATGCAAAAAAATATAATTTGTTTTCTGCTCTTAATAAGAGGTTGATAAAGGTTTTTCTTTACTTTCTGAGTAATCTATGTCTTATCAGACCAATTTTGGATCAAAGAACAAAATCTCAATTTTGCAAGAGCTAGAGTTCTTGACAGCCATTTACCTCTCATATTTACTTTTATAATCTTTTATTACTTTGATTAAGTACATAGCAAAATATTGTTCCTCAGTAAATAATGTTTTATTAAAGGAGGTCCTCAAAGTTTCTGACAAGTTTTTTATTTTGGTTTCTTAAAACCAAACCTAGTGATACCATTTAAACATAAAACTGCCTTTGAGATTTTTCTGAGGACACCTAGAAAATCTCAATTATTTTGCTCTTTATGGTTGTAAAAAGAAAGGGGTTGAAAACAATTAAGCTTATTTGATATGTTGCTATTAATGAGTTGAATGAAAGAACTGTCAATCAGGAGAACTGTGTAGATGTCCCTAGATTGAATCTCTATTGATAAATATTATGTAAATAAATATTTTAGAAATTGAATGAAGTTCTTGGAGTCCCTGAGTAGCACAAATAGTTAAGCACTATACTATTAGCCAAATGGGTTCAAACCCATTCAGAGGTACCTCAGAAGACAGGCCTGGCAATCTACTTCTCAAAAGTCACAGCCTTGAGAATCCTGTGGACACACAGGATCACCAGGAGGTGGTGTTAACTGTACAGCCACAACAACAACAGTGATATAAAGAGCCTGGAGAATTGTCAATCCCTTCGCTGTCAATTATATCTTTCTATTTTATTAGAGCCCTACTGCTGCTGTTCTTGAAATTAGACAACAATGTCAACAAATATTAACATCATTTCAGTCATTTTTTAATTGTTAATTGATTGCAACTTTGCATCTTTAATTAAAATCTATTATTTTCTATGACAGTGCTTTTCAATGGGGATTCACATCACTTAACCATAGTTTTATTAATAAACAAATGATTACGATGTACTCTAGACTCATTGAATATCTTTACTTGAAAATTTTCAAACATTCATGGTGTATTCTTATTATATGTTTGGAATGTTAATGGCATATTATGCCTGTATTTATGATGTGTGATATCTCAGATGAGTTAAGAATCAGAATCAGATCCATCTCATTTGTTTCTCTGTTGGTCTAGGCTCCCAAAGGCTTACAGATCTGATCATGTTTTAACCACAGTCTTCATATTTTAAGGATGGTGAAAGTTTTTCTGTGCAAACAGGCTACTGCCATCACTGTTTATAAGGCCACTTCTTGGCGATTTGGATTTTCCTCTGTAGCAATAGAGGAACTCTATTTAACAGTAACTTTATTCAGGATATTCAACAAGTACTTCCACTCCCACAAAAATTGCATTGTCCTTAACACCCTTACTTAATCTCTAAATCGAAGCCAATGATATTCTTAAGCTTACGCTTAGGTGAACACTCTGAGGAATGGCCCAAGGTCCTGCCTTTAGCTTTTATAATATATTGATTCTCCCTGTCCAGTCAACATTGATTATCTCTTTATGAAATAATCAACCAAAAACCTGTTTCCATTAAGTCAGTTCCAACTCATGGTGAACCTATGTGCTATTGGCAGGCTGATAAGGATTTCTTATACTTTGTGGACCTTAGGGGATACTAAGAGCTCTGGTAGCATAGTGCCTAAGGCACTTGACTGCTAACCAGAAGGCTGGCCGTTCAAACCCACCAGCCACTCCTTAGAAGGAAGGCTGGGCAATCTACTTCCATAGCGATACCTCTGGAAACCCAAGAAGTGGCACTATGAGTCAGGCTGACTCGAGGGCACATAACAAAACAACAACAGGAGATACTAATCTGATCCAATTAAATATCCTTGCATACAGGCATATATCATTCCATTGCACTTAGTTTTACTATGCTTCATAGCTATTTATTTATTTATTTTTAACAAATTGAATGTTTGTGGCAACTTTGCATCAAGCAAGTCCAGCAGGACCATTTTTCCATGAGTACTTTGTTTCTCTGTCACATTTTGGTAATTCTCATAATATCTCAAACATTTTCATAATGCTATTGCACATTTAATAGACTACATTACAGTGTAAACATAACTTTTATATGCATTGGGAAACCAAAAAATTCACGTGACTTTCTTTATTGTGATGTTCACTTTATTGTGGTCGAACTGAACTCACACTATTTTCCAGGTATGCCTGTACTGCCAAATTCTTATTAAATATACTCATGCTTATCACCATCAGAAAAAAAAGAATATGCCTTTTCCACATAAAATCTGCCATTTTCCTTTCATGATCTTCAAATTGGAGATTTATTCTTATGGAAAAGACCAATTTGGAATTTAGTTGGAAGGGACCTAACACTGGCCTAACCAACAATTCCAGTGCAAGACTGTAAGGAATGCAACCTTGAGTTTATGGTTCATATTAAAGTATATCTTACTATGAATGTAAATTTATCCTAATAAGAGACCCTCCAACTTCCCATTCCCATGAACTCAGGTTAGAACTGTTCATCTACCTGAAACTAGGTAGACACAGAGTGAAGCATTTCATGTTCCACTGAGGGACTGAGATGTTCCCCAATTGCTTAATTAATCCCAACCCAAATAATCCTAGCCCTTATTTATCTGTTGTTATTAGCAGCTGTCAAGTCAATTCCAATTCATGGTATTCTGACATATATCAGAGCACAATGTTACCTGTCCTGCATCAGCCTCACATTTGCCACAATGTTCTATTCTATTGTGTTGGCTCTTGTGTTAACCCATCTCACTGAGGGTCTCCCATGGCATTATTGGTCCTCTACTTCACAAACCATGATGTTCTCCTCCAGCAATCAATTCCTCCTGATGACATGTTCAAAGTGAGTCAGACAATGTTCTGCTGTGATCCATTAGATTCCCATTAGCTAACTTTCAGAAGTAGATAGCTTTTTTATAATCTGTTTTAGCTTTAAGCTCCACTGGAACCTGTCCACCATCAGTGACCCTGCTGGTATCTGAAATTCTGGTGGCATAGCTTTCAGCATCATAGCAACACAGGAGCCATTGTGTGACAATGACAGCAGTGGTGTTGGATAACTTATTCCCTATAAAAGCTTAATGCAAAAACCACCTTACTAACATATTTTGATCTTCTTATTTGAGGTTTAGTTTTTCATTAAATTGAACAAAATCAGTCTGTAATTATTTTTTTGTCTTTGGCATCACCGAATATAGTGACACTTGCCTTCCTACTACCGATTTCAACATGGCTTGACTATGCAGATTATATCACAAGTCCTTTATTAAGTACAAGAATAGTACATCTCATGCAGATCAAGTCACCATCTCTTTTATTACTCTGGGGCAGTAATTACTGATAGAAGAGGGAGGATCCTTTCTTCAAAATTTCTTTAGAAAAACAATTTCAAGAGTATGACCTTTGGAGAGTAGTTTGCACAATGTGTGAGTTTAATTTTATGATAGATACTTGTTTTCTTAAGGTAGAGAAGTTTGAATGTCAAGCTTTTTCCAAAGTTTCATTATTGTAATCAGATACTAATTATTTCAGAAATAAAACTTGCCTGGCCAACCAAGAAAACTGTTCCTTAAAATCTTTCTTGGTTTTTATTCAGCAAACTGACATTTGATTTAAAAAAAAAAAAAACAATACTATTTCTTCATTTTATTTTTGTACTTGTATGACAATTGGACAATTGTAAATGCAATTTACCTTTATAAATGTGGTACAGAGAACATCTCTAACAAATTATGAAAACATACTTGAGAAGCAGTCTTAAATAGCTCAGAGGCCTTTAGTCACAATAATAGACAGTGTTGCATGCAGTTTCTTTCCTTTTCCTAATTTTTGAGAGTTTAGCTGCTTGTAGTTCAACAGAGGTCAGAACATTTCATTTGGTATTTCCATATATGATGTGAAACTTTAACTTTTTTAACCCATGTAGTTATTTATAAAAGCGTTCAGGCAACATTGAAGTATCTATAACAGTTTAATTTACTTTTCCCTCTTATTTAGGGATAGTGCTAATTCAAGAGAAGGTGGTGGTGTCATAAAATGCAATTGTGGGTGCCTGTAATTAGCATCTATTTGTAAATTGAAACTTAGTACAGTAAGTTCTGGTGTAAGAATGTCCAGCACATGGACTACTTGTACTTGCCATTTAGTGTTGGTTGCATAAATTTGTCCTCAATTTGACATGATTGAACTGACCCTACTTGCAATAAACTTTTCATCACAATCACCTACACTTGCTGCAAAGGGAAAAAAAAGAAAAAACTCACTGCCATCAAGTTGGATCCAACTCATAGCAATCCTTCCTCAGGTTTCTGAAGCAGTATCACTATGGAAGTAGGTTGCCCAATCATCTTTCCGAGAAGGGGCTGGTTGGTTTGAACTTCCAGCCTTCTGGTTAGCAGTCAAATCAAAAGGAAACATTCTAACTGAGGAGTTCTTATCGCTTTTTATTATTTTTATTTATTTATTTATTTTTATATAGTCCTTTGGCCCTTGTTCATGACTTATACCCACCTTCCAAAAAAAAAAAAAAAAAAACTTATTTCCTTTGGCCAGTGGGCTTTGAAACCCACATTTGTTCTTTTTGGCTGATATTGTCAAGCCAATGGAAACCCTAGAAACTTTGTATAAATGCCAAAGGTAGTGGTTTCTACTTCATATCATTTCCCGTACAACATTCAAAGTTTACATTATTTGAGTAGTCTTCTCTTAGATCATATAGTATTATCAGTTTGGGATCATATCCATATACTTTTAAACTTTTTTAATTTTCACTTTTTCTCTTTGTCTATGTTTCTTTTATCTTCCTTTCTCTCTCTCTTTTTTGTATTTTTACAAAAACTACAGTTTTGGAATTTAGTTTAGTAGTTTAGAATTTTTTTTCCTGGCAAAACATTCAAAATATAGTGAAGATTAGTGAATCAATCCAAAATTAAAACATTGAAACAAGCAAATAAAACTTATTTTTACTAATCTCAATCTTCCTGAGTTTTACCCTTTCACGCCACCCCTTCCAAAATCTACTCACTAAGGGCAATATATGTAGGGCAAATTTGTCCATAAGCTTCTAATGTAAAACTAAATTTAAATTAAACAAGAGTCAAAGGAATAATTGTATCTAGCTGAGATCTAGATTTGGTCCATTGTGGAAGAAAAGTAAAGTACTACACATTACATGTCCTTCCACTTAAACTATTCAAGATCTTATTAGAAGCCTAAGCTAGCAGAGTCAGAAGATAGATATCATATCAGTAATTTGAACAGGGCTAATTTGTATAAAGACTTTTTTTTTTTTTTTTTTATAGCAAATGGTGAATAATGTTAAACGGGGTAAAAGAAGGCTCTATAGAGTACTGAAGTTGTAATTGAAGGAACAACTACTATTCCTAGGGCTGAGGACAAATATACAGGAAGGAACTTAGAACATTAAAAGCAGGTCCAGCCTGCAAAACTGGTATTCAGGGTTCTGGGGCAATGGTATGGCTGCCACATAAACATGTATGCTTCTGGAAGTAAAGAAATTCTCTGGAGAGTTAAGACTGCAATTAAACATCAGACAATAAGAACTGCATCTGGAATTCATGAGGAGCTAGTTATTAGTAGTGTAAGGAAAAGGCTAGAGCTGAACCCTCAGGGCTACCACTGTGATGGCAAAGTATTTGTGAGTGAGCACAGATTAAAGATGAACCATAATGAACACACAGGAGCACACATACATGCACATACATATACACATTCATTACATGCTCTTCAAGAACAACAATAATAATAACATATTGAAAAAAGGAAAGAAAGCCCCTCTCTGCATTCTAGCCTGGGCACCCTTCTGTACATATTAGTACCCTTCTGAACACATTTAAATTTTCATATAACAACAAAGGAAATATATATGTCCATATAAGGGAAAACTATTCTTATTGTGATGTATGCCCCAATATCATCGTACTGTTTATGTGATATTAATTTCTGTTCAAATTCATTCACATTTTCATTGAGTAATCTGTTTCCAATGTGTAAAAAGTAGTAAAGAAAAGGCAGAGACAGAAAGGAGAAAATACTTAATAAATACATATAAATATTTACATCGTCCAGTAAAAAATATATGAAAGCCTATTTTTTTTTTTTAATTGATCAATAAGGTTGTTGTGATATATATGAATTGATTCTTCCATTACCTGTTCAATATCTCCTTTGTGCTCATCCATAACCTCATCTGGATGGAGTTGCTTACCTGGTGAGGTAACTCAATTTTTTTTTTCCTTGAAATCCTGAGGCCTTAATGTTGATCTTATGTGTCATTGAGGTGTTTCTGACTCATAGCAACCCTGAATAGAAAAGAATAAAACACTTCCCAATCTTGTGCCATCTGCACAATTGTTGCTGTGCTTGAACCTATTGTCAATGGCTACTGTGTCAATCCTTCTCATTGAGGGTCTTCCCCTTGTTTCCTGATCCTCTACTTTACCAAGCCTGATGCCCTTCTCCAGGGACTAGTCCCTTCTGACAACATGACCAAAGTGCATGGGATGAAGGCTGGCCATCCTCACTTCTAAGGAGCAGTCCAGCCATGCCTCTTCCAACACAGATTTGTTTATTCTGGCGGTCCACAGTATATTCAATATTCTTTGCCAACATCACAATTCAAATGCATCTGTTCTTCTGTGGTATTCCTTATTTATTGTCCAGCTTTCACATGCATATGAGGCTAGTGAAATACCATGATGTGGTATTGGAAGTTGTGTGTCACCTTAGCTAGAGTGTGATTTTGAGTGGTGGGCAGCTGGCTGTAGTTATTCCCCATGATGAGATTGTAATCACCTCCATGGTGGAATCTGCTGTGAGTGGCTAGGTAGTGGTCTTGGGAGTGTGACGTGCTTCCGGTATGTATGGAGAAACTTTGGGAAAGGTCTTGAGCTTTTTGGCATGTGTAGATCCTCCATTTCATTGAATCTTCATTCAGTGGCTTACCTTGTTTCTTGCCTGTTTTAGGATTTTTCCTAAAGTTGAACCAATGGCCTGATGTGAGCCTGTTGATCGTGGGATTGTGCCATTTTACCTGCCAATTTTGGGTTTGCCAGACTTAGCAGCCAGCAGCTGCATGAGTCAGAAAATTCTCCAGGTCTAGTCAGCCTGAAACAGCAGGTAGAGTTGAAGTCCATGGTTGAGGGGCCTTCACCCAGCCCCTAGAGGTGGCACTTTGAACTCGGATTTCTACCATCTTAAACTGTAAGAGAATAAATCATTGTTTATTAATATTATCCAGTTGTGATATTTCTCTTATAGCAGCACTGTTGTCGTTGTTCAGTACCATCAAGTTGTCTCTGACTCATAGCGACATTATGCACAGCAGAACGAAACTGCGCAGTCCTGAGCCAGTTCCATGATTCTTGCTATATTTGAGTCCATTGCTGCTGCCACCATGTCAATCCATCTTGTTGAGGGCCTTCCCCTCTTCTCTCAACCCTCCACCTCACCAAGCATGACATCCTTCTCCAGGAATGGTCCCCTATGACAATATGACCAAAGTAGGTGAGATGAAGCCTGGCCATTCTAGCCTCCAAGGAGCATTCTGACTGCACTTCCTCCAGGACACACCTGTTAGTTCTTTTAGCAGTCCACGGTACTTTCAGCATTCTTTGCCAACACCCCAGCACAAAAGCATCAATTCTTCATCAGTCTTCCTTATTCATTGCCCAGCTCTCATATGCATATGAGGTGATAGAAAATACCATGGTTTGTGTAAGGTGGACCTTAGTCCTCAGGAGTTATCTTTGCTCTTTAGCACTTGCAAGAGGTCCTTTGCAGCCAATTTGCCCAGTGCTATACATTGTCTGATATCCTGACCGCTGCTTCCATTAGTGTCAACTGTAGAACCAAGCAATGTGAAGTCTTTGACAATTTCAATCTTTTCCCCATTTATTGTAATGTTGCTTATAAGACCAGTTGTGAGGATTTTTGTTTTCTTTATACTGAAATGTAATCCATACTGCAGACTGTATTCTTCAATCTTCATCAATAAGTACTTCAAGTCATCTTTACTTTCAGCAAGCAAGGTTGTGTCATCAGCGTATCTCAGTTTGTTAATGATTCTTCCTCCAATCCTAATGGCATGTTCTTCTTCATATAGTTCTGCTTCTCAGGTTACTGCTCAGCATACAAATTGAATAAGTATAATGAAAGGATACAACCCTGATGCACTCCCTTCTTGATTTTAAACCATATAGCATTCCCTTGTTCTGTTTGAACCACAGCCTCCTGGTCTATGTACAGGTTCCTCATGAGTACAATTAAGTGTTTGGGAATTCCCATTCTTCTCAGTGCTACCCACAATTTGTTATGATCCATACAATCAAATGCTTTTGCATAGTCAATAGAACATGAGTAAACAACTTTCTGGTATTCCTTGCTTTGAGCTTTACACCATAGGAAACCCAAGAAAAGGTCACTATAAGTCGGGTCTGACTCCATGGCACATGTTGTTTGTTGTTGTTGTTCTGTGCCGTGGAGTCAGACCCTAATCATAGCGACCTCTCCTTGGGGTTCTGAGGCTGTATCACTATGTAAGTAGATTGCCCAACCTTCCTTCCGAGGAGTGGCTGATGGGTTTGAACCGCCAGCCTTCTGGTTAGCAGTCAAGTGCCTTTGCACTATGCTGCCAGAGTACCCATGGCACATATGTTACCAGAGAATAGCACTATGTTACCAGACCTTCCACAGCACATAGCAACAACAATGTTGTTCTGACAGGAAAGTACCACCAAGCGGTTGGCTTTAACAAACAGGAGTTTATTCTCTTACGCTTTGGAGGCTTTAAGTCCAAGTTCAAAGTGTCAGGCTCTAGGGGATGGGTGAAAACCCCTCAACCTTGGGTTTTAGCTCTGCCTCCTGCTCTTGGCCCACTGAAGCTGGAGGTTTTCTTCAATCAGACAACTGCTGGCTGCTAAGGTTGACAAACCTAAGGTCAACAAGTAAAAAGGCACAGTCCCAGTGTTATGAAACATGGCAAGCCATTTATTCATGTCCATTGAAAGTCCCAAGATTGGCAGAGAATGGCAGGCTGCTGAACAATGACTCAGCTACATGCAGGGTTCAAGTGTGCTATAAGCTAGACACCATTCCCAAAGCTGCTGCTTATATATTGGAAGCATACCACAACCTTAAAGCAGCTATTCAGCTGCTTGTGATAGATGCCACAATGGAGTTAATTGCCAGTCTCATCACAGGGAATAACTACCACCAGCTGCCCAGCCACTCAACCAGATCCAGCCAAGTTGACACACAACCTTAACTACCACAGCAATTATTTTCCATAATTTGTTATGATCCACACAGTTGAATGCCTTTACAGAGTCAGTAAAATATAAGTAAATATCTTTCAGGTATTCTTTGCTTTTAGCTGAGATCCACTTGACATCACCCATGAGATTTCCTGTTACACATCTTCTTCTGAATCTGGCTTCAATTTCTCATAGTTTCCTGTCAATATATTGCTGCAACAATTTTTTTAATTATTTTCAGCAAAAGAGGTCTTAACAGACCTTTCTATATTTGATTGCTTCATGTTCGATTAACTTTTGCATTGAACATGGAAGTAGTCAGATATATTCCAGGTAATAACCTGGGTTCCAAATGATGTCCTCTCTGACTCCAATGTGAACCAATCCACCAACTTCTCCTAGGTAATCATAATCTGTTATTTCTGCTTGAAGAGTTGTTCCTTTCTTTGCCTGTTGTTTCAAAGGTATTCTCAACTCAAGCTGTCCAAGTAGCACTCTCATTTTCCAAATCAAATGAACCATTGCTTTTAGTCCTGGGGAAACATAAGTCCCTTGGGAAGTAAGACATTTAATATATCAGCACTCAATGGCACCTGGATGTGAAGTAAACATTCTAGTCCATATTATAAATGGAGAACAGCCAACCACTCTACTCTTTGTTTCTTAAACTTATATATTCTGGCAACAGGAAAGATAATTTCATATAATGGTCTCTGAAACAAAGCATATCTTACATTCTGAGTCAGAATTCCACCCATTCAGGATATCATTGTAAAGGAGTCTTTCTAGATGTTATTGTAAATGAGTGTTCATTGGCTTTGCAACTCTTCAATAGGACAGTCACTTTTATATGATGAGATATGAGGTTAAAAAAAAAAAAAAAACAGACACACACACAAAAAACCTAAAACCAAACTCACTGTTGTCGAGTTGTCTCCGGCTCATGGAGACCTCTCTTTGGGTTTCTGAGACAGTATCTCTATCGAAGTGGATTGCCTAATCTTCCTTCCAAGGAGTGGATTTGAATAGCCAGTCTTTTGGTTAGCAGTCAAATGCCGTAGGCATTAATGCTACCAGGGCTCCCAAGATATGAGGTAAGACCAGTTAATTCAGTGACGGTGCATGCATTGATGTGAAACAAGTTCACTGACCAGAAGTAATTGTGTGTGAATATGTATCATGATAGTTAAGTCAAGTCAGCCTTGGCAAGAGAAAGTCTATTTTATTAAGCCTGTGCTTTACCTTCTGTCCCTGCCATCATCTGTGGCTCCATAAACCAAGCACAAGGGAAAAGGAATGGTTAATAATGATTATGAAAATAATAAATGTTGGTTGGAACATAAGCAAATAAGGTATTTTATATCTTGTTGGTAACAGTATAAACTGATATTCTTACTTTAGAAAATAATCCAGCACCATATTGTGGGGATAAGTATTTACATACATAAACCAGAGTACATATCCTACACAAAACAGGTTTCTATGAACTTTCTTGAACACCTGTTCTTGTGCATATGGCTTTGACTTAGTGCTTGAGTATCTAATGTTTAGTTGTTTTAGAGAATAGTGATGAAAATGTTCACTCTTAAGCATTCTCTGTATCAAAAGTACATTTGGAACCACCACCCATCTGTCAGTTTCTAATACTGTAGTGGCTCACATGTTGCTGTAACACTGGAAGCTATGTTACTGACCTTTCAAATACCAGCAGCATCACCCATAGTGGAAGGTTTCAGCAGAGCTTCCAGATGACAACAGACTATGAAGGGAAGCCTGGCAACCTACTTCTGAAAATCATCCAATGAAAACATTATGGTTCACAACAGGACACTGTCCATTTTGCTCATTTGGAGAGGTCATCAGCAGAGATTAATTGCTGGAGGAATACATCATATTTGATAAAGTAAAAAATGAGAAGATGTGAGGAAGACCCTCAGTGAGGCAGATAGCCACAATAACCATAATGCTAAAATGGAACTTGCTGGTAAACATGAGGATGATGTTGGACTGGGCATTCCATTTGGTTCTATATGAGGTTATTGAAAGCTAGAGTTGACTTGAGTATCTATCATCTAGCTAACAATATATATATATAATAGTCACTGCCATTGAGTCGATTTCGACTCATAGTGGTCCCTCTTTGGGTTTTCGAAGCAGTATATCTACAGAAGTAGATTGCCCAATCTTTCTTCTGAGGAGGGCTGGTGGGTTTGAACTACCAGCCTTCTGGTTAGCAGTCAAATGCCTTAGGCACTATGCCACCAGAGCTCCCATTTATTTATTCATATACATGTAAATGTATAAATGTTCAGGTATACTATATAGATAGCTAACTGATGTGTTCAAACACTAATTTTATAAATAATTTATACCTCATGTAATATTGTTTATAAACATATGAATTATTCTTTTGTATTAAATGCTTGTTTTGCATTTCCCTCTGACTAGAACTGTGAATTGTTTCATATATTTGTGTTTCATTGATGTTTGCTATTGTTTGATTTTTTGAGTTGAAGTAATTATTCATTTCTTTGGTTCTTTTTTTTTTTTT
>NW_006922218.1:962003-962639 GCF_000298275.1 Orycteropus afer afer | reverse complement strand
TTCTTGGCCTGTTGTTGGAGCATGAGGTAGTGGCTCTCACTCATTAAGTGAAGTTGCAGGAAGTTTGGGTGTAGTTGTATCTTATGGGGACTCTTGTTGTCTCTCACTCAGTTAGACACAAATTACAATTGAATAACCATCAAAAAACTAAAAGCTCATGGATGAAAAACACATAATGTAATCACACAGGTGTAGTAACCAAAAAACAGAAAAAGGGAAAATGAAAGAAGAAAATAAAAGAGAACCTGCAATATCTGGCAATAGGAAACTAAGAAAGAAAAAAAAAAAAAAGTAGGGAAGAAGAATAATAAATGAAGGGAAAAAATGGGAAAAATGCAAAAAGAAAAACAAGGAATGGGGTTAACCACAAGAACAAAGGGGGAAAAGAGAAAAAAAATATGTCAGCCAGGCACAGGGAAAAGAAAAAATGCTGAAAACTAGGACCTGGAGGGGATGTTTAAGAATAATAATAAAAAGGACAAAAGTGTTAATACTATTAGTTGTTTTAAAACAGAAATACAAGCAAGCTAATCTCCAGAAAAAAGAAAGTGAAAAAGAGAAAAGAGAAAAAATAAAATTGGTGGAGGACAGGGCAGGGAACCCAGGCTCCGTCTGAGCACACAGACTGTGATGGAG
>NW_006922218.1:953312-961730 GCF_000298275.1 Orycteropus afer afer | reverse complement strand
TTAATTCTTAGGTCCTACCACCACTCAGGAATCTCCAACTGTCTGTGCCATCAGGATCACTCAGGATCGCTGCCAGACCAAAGCTCTGTATGTCTCTTTTTTTGGTATTTCCACGCAAATTCTTCTGATAGTTGGGGTTTAGTCCACTTCTATATCCTTCCCTTCAAGGCTCAGGGATCCAAGATTATCTTCTGTGTCTGTGTTAATTTATTTCCCTTTTCTTTGTTGAAGAGGGTCTGTGCAGTCTTTCTGCCTAGTCTGCCATCTTGCCGGAACTTCCTTTCTTTGGTTCTTTTAAAATCTTTTTCTTAGGGATTTGTTGAAATTCTTTATGTATTTTTATTTTATTCCTTTTTTGGTTACATGCCACATATAATTTCTTTCAGAAATTTTATTTTTACTTACTTTTTTATGCTTCTTGGTAACTAGTTGTCCTCAATTTTAAGATATTTGAGTTGATCCCTTTTGTCCTTTACAATTTGTACTTTTGCATCTTGCTCAATAAATGTTTTCTTATACTGATTTTTTTAAAAAATCATCTATACTATCTTCTAAAATTCAATACATTTTTATGTATACTTTTCTTTAATCCAACTAGCTTACTCACAAAGATAAATGTGTGATCAGAGATTTTAATTTCATAAAAATTATTGATTATATGTGCTTTCCATTTAAATTTCATAGCTCTGATAAAAAATATTTTTTAATTTTCCTAACTTGTTTTTGAAGTTGCTCCCAGTCATTTCTTGTATGCCTGAGTCTATTTCTAGGCTTTATTTATTTACTTTTAAATTATATGGCCTAACACTTTACCAATTCTATTTATTTTTTGAAAGAATCAGGTTCTGAATGGCAGTGTCCACAATGTAACAGCACTCTTCCTAATTTCCATTCCTCCTCCTATCCTACCTATTCTGAGCTTTATCTATGAGTAAATGCTTCCCCTTTGATCTTTTTTATTTTTTTTTATTTTTAGGTGAAAGTTTACAGAGCAAATTCATTTTTCATATAGCATTTCATATACATTTTGTTTCATGACATTAACTGCAATTCTCCAGAATTTAACAGCTTCCCACTTCATTTTGTATACTTCATTCATTTTTGGAAATAGTTCCTTCAGTTTTTTCACCTGCTTCTTTATACATTCTCTGTATTTTTTTTGTTTTGAGTTTTAATTTTTTCCCTTTTTACTGATTGAAGCATTTAGTGCCTTCTGAGAGCTTCCTCAGCTCTATTGTAAGATTCTCTTGCGTAATAACCAAAAACCAAACCAAACATTGCCAATGAGTTTCTTCCTACTCATAGTGACCCCTCCTTGGGTCTCCGAGGTGGTATCTCTACAGAAGTAGATTGCCCAACCTTCCTTCCGAGAGTGGCTGGTGGGTTTGAACCACCAGCCTTCTGGTTAGCAGTCAAAAGCCTTAAGCACTATGCCACCAAAGCTCACTCTTGGGTAATTGTTTTGCTTATTTTCTGTTGTTGTCCTTATGTGCCCTTGAGTCGCCCCAACTCATAGCGACCTCTCCTTGGGTTGCTAAGGCAGTATCTCTACAGAAATAGATTGCCCAACCTTCCTTCTGAGGAGTAGTTGGTGGGTTTGAAATGTCAGCCTTCTGGTTAGCAGTCAAGTGCCTTAGGCATTATGCTACTAGAGCTTATTTTCTAGAACATCACAACTGACTTTTACCTTTTCTATTGAACTTAATAATTGTTTAATATTAAATGTATTTTTTCCTTACAATTTTAAGGTCCTGAATTATTTAATATTTTATTGCATTATGTATAGAGGATATTTAATGTCATCCTTATTATTATTATTAAAGTAATTTTATTTATATTTTGGACTAATAATTTGATGTTTGGTTTGTTTTGGTCAATGTTCCATGTGCCCTTAAAAAGAAGATACTTTGGGAAGAAAGGACACAGGGAAGAGGTGGCTATGGGGAGGAAGTGGGAGGAGAACTGTTGTATTGTGGGAGATTGTAGCCATGAGACAAAGTGTATGTGAACTACTGTATAGATGAATTTTCTCTGTAAACTTTCACCCAAAGCACAATAAAATAAAAAATAAGTAAATAAAGAGAGAAGATGCTTTCTTTATTATCAACGTACAACGTATTATACATATATCAGGATTTGAGGATGTGGCTATACGCATATATTTATTTGCTGTTGTTAGGTGCCATTGAGTCAGCTCCAACTTATTTATCTTCTTAACTACATTGTTCAGTTTGGTTTTTTTTTAATATCTTTATTAAGTTTAACATTGGTAACTATCAGTGTTTTCATTTCTGTATGTTTTTACTTTCATACCCTAAAGTCTATGTTACATGAATTTGCAGTTGAACTCTTTCAAAAATCTATGTTGTCACCATGATCCTGGCTGGAGATACATATAATGTTTTCCTGATGGGAAAAAGTATACACTTTTAAAATTTTTCATTTTTTATAATCAAATGTTTTATGCTCTGTGTTTTAAAAAATATTTCATCCCTATCTACGGAGTTCTGAAATATCATTCCTCCTATGTCAAATGCCCGAGTATATATGGGTTGGCTGCCAAGCTTTCTTTGCTATTTAATTGTTCAGTTTTTCTGTTCCTCTTTGAAAAACCTACAATATGAAATATTATAGCCCCACAACAACTTATTTGCTTGTTCAGTTAAAATATCTTCTACCTGTGAGCTATCATTTTATTTTTCCTAAAGTAATATTTTATGAATTTTCAACAAGTAGAGTGTTTTGCTCCACCTCTTGGATCTAGCTAGGCTTATGGCTTGTTTTAATCAACACCTGATGGGAATAGCATTGGGCTAGTTCTGAGTGTAGGCTTCAAGAGGCCTTGCATGTATTTAACTCTCTATTGCTTGTAATACTGCCATTAATTTGAGAATCAACTACTGAATGATGAAAGATATATGAGTTAGTTAAGAACACTGTCCCAACAGCTGGCTAGCTATGTTAGTTAATGTTATGTGTCAACTTAACTAGGCCATGATTCTTAGTGGCTTAGCAGTTATGATGTAGTCATTTCCAATGATGAGATGTAATACATTAAGCTTCGTGATCTGCTATGAACAGCCAATCAATTGAAAGGGAGTTTTCTTATGGGTGTGGCCTGCTTGCAGTATACATGACGTTCTAGCAAAGCTCTCTGGCTTATTGCTCCATTTGGATCTTGCATCTGACTCTTTATCATCTGACCTCTAGTTCCTTAGACTTGAGCCTGAAGCCTGCCATATTGGAATTCATTAACATCCCTAGCCCATGAGCGAGTAGCTTGCTATCTGACCTGCCAATCTTGGGTTTGTCAACCCTCGCAGCTATGAGTCAGGAGAACTTTCTACCTGACATCTGACTCACAGACTTCAGACTTGAAAGGCTTTGGAATCTTGTGAGTCACTGATTTGAGAGAAATCTCTTTATATATATGTATGTGTATATATATGGTGTGTGTATACACACACACACACACACACACACATTGTTCCAACCAATGGTCAGCTAAATCCCAATTGATTCAATATTTGACCACAGACACCTGACTAAGTTAATCCCAGATACCAATTTTCTGAGCTAACTCATGGGCTTGTGAATATAAATACATAAGTGCTGTTTTAAGTCACTAAGTATTGAGATGAATTTTATTCAGCAATTTATTAGTGATATTATGTTAAGATTTAATATGGTATTATTCCTTAATACTTTGTTTTGTGCCTGGTGTGATTTATTTACTTTTTGACATTACCAATTCTATGAAATATAAAATATTCTTTTATGTTTTCCAAAAGTTTTGACACTTGATTTTATCATTCAAGTTTAAGTGAACTGGAATTGATATTTGTGTAAGATTTGAGATAGACTCTGGTAGCACAGTGACTAAGGCACTTGACTGCTAACCAGAAGGCTGGCGGTTCAAACCCACCAGCCACTCCTCGGAAGGAAGGTTGGGCAATCCTACTTCCGTAGTGATACTGCCTCAGAAACCCAAGGAGGGGTCGCTATGAGTCAGGGCTGACTCGACGGCACATAACAACAACAACAATAATTGATTTCCAAAAATATAGTTAATTGTCCCCCAAAATTTATTGGTAATTTCATCTCTTACATAAATGCAGCAACCTGTTTCATATAGTGAATCTGTGTATAAGTTTTGGTCTACTTTGAACTTTCCATTAATTTCTATTGTTCTTTTATTGCTCTGTCCTTGTGCCAATAACACCCTCTACCACCACTACCCTGTTATAGTTCTTCACGAATATATTATTTATTTTGGGTCATTTTAACTTAAACAAATGACATAATTAGTTAAAAAGTTCCTCATGAAAATTTTGTTGTTATTTTGTTTTAAATTTAATTGAATGTAAAGATGTCCACATGATTAAAATTCAGTTTTAAAAATTTGTTTCATATTTAGTTCATGGTCAAATTTATTTCAATTTTTTCTTATATTTCATTCTACTTAAAATAAATTATATTCTGAAACATTTTTCATTAATTTTTTGTCTAAATAATCCTAAACTTTCCTTTAAAATACAATTTAATTGTGTATTTCAAGAAGTACTTCTTGTTCTTTATTATTTACAAAAAAATGCAGTAAATGATGTTGCTGCTGCTGAATGACCTATTTCTTTTTGCAGCCATTCTTCATTTTTCCCTGGCTTACATCTGCATTTGGGAGCTCTGGTTGCATAGTACCTAAGGTAATTGACTGCTAACCAGAAGGCTGGAGGTTCAAACCCACCAAACTGCTCCTTGGAAGGAAAGTTTCACAATCTACTTCCATAGTGATAGATACTGCCTCACAAATCCAAGGAGGGGTTGTTATGAGTTGGGTCCAACTCAATGGCACATAACAGCAACAACATATCTGCATTAAAGAAAGCATGTAAAAAGGATAGTTTAACAATTTGCTTCCAAGTAGATCCAACAAATTAGAAGACAAATAAGCAGATTATTCTGCCTTAATTAATGATTCTGACATGGGCTATTTTTCTGGTTACCTACCACTACTCTGACAAGAATATACCACAAGTGAGATGGCCTTTATAAACAAGAGTTTGTTTTCTTACAGTTTGGAGGCTTTTAGTCCAAGTTCAAAGTGTCAGGCTCTGGGGGCTGGGTGAAAGCCCCTCAGCCTTGTACTTCGGCTCTGCCTGCAGCTCCCAGCCCACTGAAGCTAGAGGCTTTTCTTCACTTAGACAGCTGCTGGCTGCTGAGGCTGTCAAGCACAAGGTTGACAAGTAAAAAGTCACAGTCCCAATGTTATCAAGCCACATGGCAGGCCATTAATTCAAATCTATTGTAAGCACCCAGGTCGGCACAGCATGGCAGGCTGCTGAACAAAGACACAGCTACATGCAGGGTCCAAGCATGCTATAAGCTAGAGACCATTCCCCAAGGCTTCTGCTTATATATGGGAAGCAGACCACATTCCCTAAGGCAGTTACTCAGCTGCTCACAGTAGATTCCACCATGGAGTTAATTACCAGTGTCATCATGGGGAATACTACATATAGCTGCCCAGCCACTCAACCAGGCCCAGCCAAGTTGACACACAAATTGAACTACCACAGCTATATTGCTTGACTCTATAATTCTAATGATCTTTCTCCATGGTCTCAAATCCCATTAGGCTACCCTTAGCACTAAGATTTTAAAACTCTTCAGGTAGTCTTGGTTGCTGGGGTATAGTGCAAACATCTCAGTCCATTGTCCTTCAAGCCCTATTCTTGTTGTTGTTGTTGTTATGTGCCGTCGAGTCTGACCCGACTCATAGCGACCCCTCCTTGGGTTTCCGAGGCAGTATCACTACGGAAGTAGGATTGCCCAACCTCCATTCCGAGGAGTGACTGGTGGGTTTGAACCACCAGCCTTCTGGTTAGCAGTCAAGTGCCTTAGCCACTATGCTACCAGAGCTCCCTCAAGCCCTATTAGGGAAGTACTTATCCAAGTTGTTTACTAGCAAGATTATCTCACTGAAATTATTTGGCATCTCAGTTCTTTAACTAATTGAGTAACCAATTGCCTATATTAAATCATTTCCATTTGAAAAGAACCCAAAATTATTTCTGTTTTATCTGACTTCTCTTATGGTACTGTGAGCATACCTTTCACTCCTTGTACTATAACAAAGAGTTCACTAGTTCCCCCCCCTCTTAGGACTGCTACCTGTTTGATCAAACATTCTTAGGTGCTGTTGAGTAGGTTCTAATTCATTGAGACCCTATTTGCTACAGAATGAAACCTTGCCTCTTCCTGTACTGTCTTCTCAATTGTTGATATGCTCGAAGACTTCATTGCAGCCAGTGTGTTGAAAGTCTTCCCCTTGTTGGCTGACCCTGTACTTTAGCAACCATGATTTCCTTCTCCAGGACCTGGTCCTTTCTGATAACAGATAGAAAGTACCTTTCTTAATTGTTTTTGGAAATCTATAATTAACAAAATATTTTGTTACTCAAAATTCAATTATTCTATAAATGATTATAAGAATAAATTCCTTAAAAGTCAAATAATTTTTTCAAGTGTGTAACAAGTTATATTTCAATTGTATAGCAAGTAAAATACTTTCTCCTCATCATTCACCACCAAACATAATCCAGTTATGCTACACACTCTATTTTCCCAATTCACTCTGTGTAGTCTAGTTTTTCTGAATCTTTGTTGTTCCTTTTCTTTCTCCCTAGACTTTTTTTCTTCCTCTATTTGTTGATTAAATTTATTCTTAAAATAATAAACCCTTTTTTCCCCCTAATTAAACTTCTAGCCTGGGAGTCTATGTTAATAATTTTGCAACTAATCCAGTGTTCTTTTCATTAATATTTGTCAAGAAGTCATTTTTCTGTTCTCTATTCAATTCTCTTCACTAATATTTGAGTTTTTCCTTTTAAAATAATAATAAACTGGGTTTCATTGTTTGTATAATGCACAGTCTTGGCCCTGCTGTCCTGATAGCTTATTTTATTTTATTCTAATATGTAATTGTTAATGACATATTTGTTTATTTTTGCCATTTTCCATTCCATTTGCTTTGATTTTGTTCCTTCCTCTTTTCTAACTTTAATTAGATTCAGCAAATTTTCTCCAGTTAGGAATTTGTACTTTGTATTTTTATTGTTTTGGGTGTTTTTCTTAACTATTTAACCCATAAGTTTTACTTACCAATTTCACAGTTAATTATATCTCTTTTTACATTTGACAAATACATATGAATTACTTGCTTTGAAAATATGTGGGTAATATTCAGAATGACATGTAGGTAGGTGTTAACCAACACTTAAAAATTACCTGTAAAGTATTAGAATATGATCATTATTTTAGTGTAATTGTTAGCAATTTGCATAACAGAACCTACCTATATGACATACTATAAAGACAATTTATTTCCTTCTTCAAGGGCCTAGTTTCCTTAGGTAACATAAGTTCATTATATTCGTGCATAGAGATTAGGTATTTAATATTTGTGCCTCCTAGATGAGACATTCTGCACACAGAGAACCATATTATAGCTTAAAAAATAAATGAAAAACAGTATGATGCAGATCTATAAAGAACAGGTGATATTTAATGTTCTTCTCAATGAAATTAAGAATAAATAGATGTTTGTTTGGAGAAGATTGTTTAAACCACAGGGTTTAAATGATTGAAATTTTAAACAGGAGCAAAAGTACTTCTGAAAAGGCACCAAATGATTTGATCATTTTCCTCCAATATTGACAGTACTTCTTGGCTTGATTCATCATTCTGATAAGTTTAGACAGCTGAGGAATTTTCAGTTTTACATCAGCCGAGATAAACTCATTGGAGTCTTCCTTTTTAGTACAATGATTCTGCAATATTAAAACCTTCGAGCATTACTTTTAAATAAGAGTGCAGGGTCTCTGTTTCAGCCCTAGATTCATCCATTTTTTCCAAACTTCCCTGGTTATTGAAGAATAGCATTAGAAACCAAGATTTTAGTGGTAGATAAACCCATTGCTGCTGGAATGTCATTGTTTCTAGGCTCTCTAAATTGATGGATCAGGAAATACATCAGTATATACATATGCATAGATACCATTTCTATATATAACAATTTGTATCTACATTAAGCTAATCAGGAATTTGTACTGATAGGTGGTTGTTAGGTGCTGTACAGTTTCAGAGACCAGAAGGAAACGGAAATATTGTCCAGTCCTAAGACAGTCCCACAAGCCTTGAGATGCCAGAGCCTATCATTGCAGCCACTGTCTATATACAGACATATTCAACACTAATCCATTACTATACGAACAATGTTAGCACTCTCTCCTTGCTTAGCTATAAATTCCCTCTCCAACCGTACAAACCTAGCTTCTACCATCGGCCATCCATTTATTTAATTATTCAGTTTCACTATACATGTATAATAGTATATATACATATACATATACATATATA
>NW_006922218.1:950430-952991 GCF_000298275.1 Orycteropus afer afer | reverse complement strand
ATCTACTTCCATAGAGATACCACCTTGAAAATCCAAGGAGGGGGTGCTATGAGTTGGGATTAATTCCAAGGCAGTGAGATTTGTTTTAGTTTTATATATTATATATGCAATATAACAATAGAATTGTTCCCTGGGACTCTTGTGTTATACAATTGAATCAACTAGAGTACAGTGTGTTTGTGCAGCTCCTTTTACCTTCTGTCTTACACTTTCCACTCATTTCCAAAGTAATTAAGTCAGCTTCTTTCCCCAAATCCTTTCAGTGAAGTTGTTTCCTACATTAGTAATGTAGATTGATTCTTTCATCTAACTCTGCATTCTATCCTTGGGTTCCCTGATCAACCAATACACATTTTAATCTGCATAGATTAAGGTGACTCTGTGTCAATCTATGAGTTTTGAAAAATGCATAATGTTTTACATATACCATTATAGTACATACATAATAGTTTTTTCTCCCTCATAAATCCCCCATGTTTCATATATTCATGTTCTTGTGAACCTCTAGCAACAATTGATCTTATTGATCATTTCCATATTTGCTTTTCACAAAAGATTATGTAATTGGAATCTCACATTTCAGATGAACTGTTCCTTCACTTACAAATATGCATTTAGGATTGATTCATGTCTTTTTTCTGATACAAAGTTTATTTCTCTTATTGATAATCTGTTGTACAGATAAACCAGTTTGTTTACCCATTCACATATTGAAGGCCGTCTTGATTGTTATAGGTTTTTGACAGTTGTGAACAAAGCTGCTACAAATAGTTGCATGCAGGTTTTGGTAAGGACATATTTTCAAATCAGTTGGGTATACAGGAAACAATTGTTGGGTTAAATGGTAAAATTATGTTTAGCTTTCTGAGAAATTTCCAAGCTGTCTTCCAAAGAAGCTGTACCATTTTGTATTTTCATCACATTGAAAAATCAAAACAGAACAACAACAACAACAAAACAGAAATAGCCATCACCACAGGGCTGAAGAAATAAAGAGTGTTAGTGGTACAGAATCTGTATATTTGAAATATACAAATCATGGTGGCAACTAAGACCCTGGGTCTGGGATGTTGCAGCTGGTTGGCTGTTGGCAAGTCACTTGAGGTATGGGAATCTGGGAAGTCCCCCTTAAAGGGTTGAATCCATGCATAAACAGATCCAAACAGGAGAATATAATGATTGCAATTTGAGTATAAACACATTCCAAGCCAGTACATTTTAGATTTTGACTTTCTTTTCTTTTTCATTTTTTCCACTTTCACTGGTTAACCTTTGCTAGGGTTTTATTGTTGTTAGGTACCACTCAGTCAGTTCTGACTAATTGTTGGCATGCTTCAGTCCATTGTCACAGCCCCTCTGTCAATTTATCTCACTGAGGGTCTTCTCCTTCTTCACTGAACCTCTACTTTACCAAGATGATATCCTTCTCCAGAGACAGGTCCCTTCTGATAACATGACCAAAGAATTTGCGGTGAGGGCTGACCATTCTCACTTCTAAGAAACGTTCTGTCTGTACTTCTTCTAAGACAGATTTCTTTGTTCTTCTAGTAGCCTCTGGCACATTCAATATTCTTCACCAACCCCACAATTCAAATTGGTCATCTTGTATGGTCTTCCTTATTAATTGTCCAACTTTCACATGCGTATGAGGCTATTGAAAACACTTTCTTTGACTTCAGTCAAAGTGGCCATCTTTATTCTCTAATTATTTAAAGAGGTATTTTTCAGAAGATTTGCTCAATGCAATGTGTTGTTTGATTTCTTTACATTAATTGTGGATCCAGCTAAAATGATATCCTTGGCAACTTCAATCTTTTCTCCATTTATCACGATGTTGCTTATTAGTCTAGTTGTGAGGATTTCTGTTTTCTTTATATTGTGGTGCAATCCATACTGAAGGCTATATTCTCTGATCTTCATCATTAAGTCCTTCAAATCCTCTTCACTTTCAGCCAGAAAGGTTGTGTCATCTACATATACCAAGTTGCTAATGATTCTACCTCCAATCCTGATGCCACATTCTTCTTCATGTAGTCCAGTTTCTCAAATTATTTGCTCAGTGTATTGTTTGAATAAGTATGATGGAAAGATCTGACACTGATGCACACATTTCCTAATTTAAACCATGCAGTATCACTTTGTTCTAACAACTGCCTGTTGGTCTATGTACAGATTCCTCACAATAACAATTAAGTGTTCTGGAATTCCCATTCTTCAAAATGTTATTCATAATTTGTTATGATCTACACAATCAATGCCTTTGCCTAGTCAATAGAACACAGGTAAACATTATTATGATATTCTTTGCTTTTAGCTGGAATCCATCTGACATCAACAGTGGTATCCTTCATTCCATGCTCTCTTTTGAATATGGCTTGAATTCCTGGGAGTACCATGTCAGTATACTGCTAGAGCCATTTTTGAATTATTTTTAGAAAAAATATTACTTGTATGTGATATTAATGACATTGTTTGATAATTTTCCCATTGCATTGGATTATTTTTCTATGGAATGGACAAAATGTGGATCTTTTCCAGTTGATTGACCAGGTACCTGTCTT
>NW_006922218.1:946231-950330 GCF_000298275.1 Orycteropus afer afer | reverse complement strand
TTTTTTCATAAATGAGTGTGCACCTCCAGGGCTGTAGCTGTTTTTAGAAATATCTCAATGGGTATTCTGTTGTGTTAGTTAAGAATATGTATCAACTTGGCTGTGCCTGGTTTTGAGAGGTTGGACAGCTGGATATAGTTATTTCCCAGGATGAGAAAACCAAACCAAACCAAACTCACTGCCATCAAGTCCATTCTGACTCGCAGTGAACCTCTTTGAGTTTCTGAGACAGTAAATCTTTAAGGAAGTGGATTGCCCAGTCTTCATTCCAAGGAGTGTCTGATGGGTTTGAACTGCCAACCTTCTAGTTAGCAGTCAAATGCCTTAGGCATTATGCCACCAGACCTTCTTCCCCATGATGAGGTTAGTAATCAATTCCATGGTGGAATCTACTGGAGAAGTTGAGTAGCTGCCTTAGAGATGTGGTCTGCTTCAATTATATAAGACAGCTTTGAGAAAGGTCTCTAGCTTTTCGACATGGTTAGAACTTACATTTAGCCAAGTCTTCATTCAACAGCCTGCCATCCTGGCTCTGCCAATCTTAGGACTGTTTCTGGACTTGAACCAGTGACCTGCAGTGTTGTTTGATAGTCTTGGGCCTGTGCCATTGTACTTGTCAGCCTTGAGTTTGTCAACCTCAGCAGCCAGCAGCTGTCTGAATTAAGAGAAAACTTAGCTTCAGCAGGTAGGCATGAGAGGTAGACCTGAACCCAAAGGTCAAGGGGCTGTAACCCAACTCCTAGAGCTGGCACTGTGAACCTGGACTCCCAGCTTCAAAAATTATAAGAAAACACACTGCAGCTTGTTGAAGCCACCAATTTGTGGTATTTTTCTGTTAGAGAGGCACAAGAGAAGCAAAACAGAATTTGGTACTGTGAGTTGGATTCTGCTCTGATAGATATATAAAATGTAGAAACAGGAGTGTAGCACATCCTTAACCAAGATCTCTGTGCTGAGATCAGCAGAGGAACTTTCCCAGAGAGACAGCAGCAGCAGAGCCAAGATACTGGCACGAGACAGGGACAGCTTTACCAGCCCATGGAGCAGAAAGCTTTTGGGCAGGAAGATTCTTGATAGAGTGGGTTGCCTTTGAACATTAACTGACAGAACCTGAGAGACCAAGAAAATGAGAAGGAGAACTGCTTCTGTCTCGGAGGGTAGGACCATGACCTCTGGGGATGGAACCATCACACTCTCCTAGGTTTCAAAGTATCAGTCCTTCACCACCTTAGTTCTGGAATATGGGGCTGCCATTCATGAGGGTCGATGGGATGAGGCCATATCCACTGCCCAAAAGTGAGGCAGCAGGGCTTCCATGCCCAAAAGGCAGAGGAATGGGGGCTGCCATGCTCAAGAGAAGAATAATGGTGGCTGTCAAGCCAACAGGGTGAGGTCACCACTTAGATGAACTAGGGGACTGGAGCCACACATTGAAGATGTGTATGGATGTCAAGGTTTTCCCTGGCCAATTCTTTGAGAAGTGGATGGCCTCCTCCTCCTTCCTAGTCAGTCTCAGTCTGTAAGCTGGGCTGATACCTGTGCACCATTTGCATCCCACTGGGTTTGAAACACCAGTAGCTCAGCCTCAAAACTCACATCAACAAGTCACCACAGTAGGACAAACTGACACTCTACCAAAAGGAACTGGTTGATCTTCATCCATTTCAGGAAGTGGCATATGATCTAGAACCAATGGTACTGAAGGAGGACATCAAAGCTGCAATGAAAGAATTGGCGAAGAACAAGGCTCCGGGAATTGACGGGATACCCATTGAGATATTTCAACAAATGGATGCCCCACTGGAGGCACTCATTTGGTTATGCCAAGAGATTTAGAAGACAACTACCTGGTCAACTGACTGAAGAGATCCATATTTGTACCCATTCCAAAGAAATGTGATCCCACAGATTGTGGAAATTATAGAACAATATAATTAATATTGTATGCAAGTAAGATCTTACTGAAGATAATTCAATAACGTTTGCAGCAGTATATTGACAGAAAACTTCCAGAGGTGCAAGCTGGATTCAGAAGAAGATGTGGAACAAGGGATATCATAGCTGTTGTCAGATGGATCTTGGCTCAAGGTAAAGAATACCAGAAAAGTGTCTACTTGTGTTTTATTGACTATGCAAAGGCATTTGATTGTGTGGATCATGACAAATTATAGATAACATTGAGAAGAATGGGAATTCCCGAGCACTTGATTGTACTCATGAGGAACCTGGACCATGACCAGGAGGCTGTTGTTCGAACAGAACAAGGGGGCACTACATGGTTTAAAATCAGGAAGGGAGTGTGTCAGGGTTGTATCCTTTCCCCATACTTATTCAGTCTATATGCTGAGCAAATAATCCTAGAAGATGGATTATATGAAGAAAAAACATGGCATCAGGATTGGAGGAAGAATCATTAACAACCTGAGATATGCAGACAATACATATTTGCTTGCTGAAAACGAGGATGACTTGAGACACTTACTGATGAAGGTTGAAGAATACAGTCTGCAGTATGGATTACTTCTCAATATAAAGAAAACAAAAATCTTCACAACTGGACCAATGAGCTGCATCACAATAAATGGAAAGAAGATTGAGGTTGTCAAAGAGTTCATGTTGCTTGGTTCTACAATCAATGCCAATGGAAACAGCAGTCAGGACATTAGACAATGTGTAGCATTGGGAAAGTCAACCACAATGGAACTGTTTCAAGTGCTGAGGAGCAAGGATGTCTCCTTGAGGACTAAGGTGCTGCTGACACAAGCCATGATATTTCCAATCACCTCATATGCATGTGAGAGCTGGACAATGAATAAGTAAGACCGAAGAAGAGTTGATGCTTTTGAGGTGTGGTGCTGGCATAAAATGCTAAAAGTACCATGGACTGCTAAAAGAACTAATAGATCTGACCTGGAGGAATTGCACCCAAAATACTCCTTGGAAGTGAGAATGGCCAGACCATCTTACCTATTTTTGTCATGTTGTCAGAAGGGACCATTCCTTGGAGAAGGATGTAATGCTTGGTAGGGTGGAGGGTTGACGAAAGAGGGGGAAGCCTTCAATGAGATGGATTGACATGGTGGTTGCAATGATGGGCTCAAGTATAGCAGGGATCATGGAGCTGGTGTGGGATTAGGCAGTGTTTCGTTCTGCTGTGCATGGGGTCACCATGGGTCAGAAATAACTCAGTGGCACCTAACAACAACAACAACAACAACAACATGAATATCAAGTTGGTCAAGCATGGAATAGTGGTAGTTAAGGTTGTATGTAAACTTGGTTGGGCCTGGTTTTGAGTGGCTAGGCAGCTGGATGTCATGATACCCCATGATCAGACAGGTAATCAAATATATGGTGGAATTTAGTGGAGCAGCAGAGTAAATGTCTTAGGGATGTGGTCTGTTTCTATTATATAAGAAGACAGCTTTGAGAAAGGTCTCTGAGCTTTTTGGAATGCTGGACCCTGTAGGTAGCAAAGTCTTCATCTCAAAGGCCTGTCTTATTTTCTGCTGATTGGGGGATTTTTGTTGGACTTAATAATCTTGGTACTTTGCCATTTTACTTGTCAAACTTGGGCTTGTCAGCCTCAGCAGCCAGCAGCTGCCTGAGTTAAGAACCACCTTCCACTCTAGTGTTAGAAGCCAGAGGCAGAGCTGAAGCCCAACATTGAAGGGCTTTCACTCAGTCCCTAGAGGTGGCATTTTGAACTCATAATTCTAGCCTCCAAAATTGTAAGAGAACAAATCCCTGTTTGTTAAATATCATCCACCTGTGCTATTTCTGTTAGTGATGCATTGGAGAACAAAAATATTTGTCAATTCCTGGAACCTTGTTTTTCACCACTACCTTCAGTGATACTTGGAGTTCTTCATTCAATACCATTAGTTCTTGATCATGTGCTACCTCCTGAAGTGGTTTTATGTTGACCAGTTCCTGGTACATGACTCTGTGTAACACTTTCAACTTCTCTTGATGCTTCCTGCATTGTTCAATATTTTGCCCATTGTTGTTGTTGTTGTTGCTGTTTGCTGTGGAGTCGGCCCCGACTCATAGCGACCCCTCCTTGGGTTTCCAAGGCAGTATCACTACGGAAGTAGGA
>NW_006922218.1:939842-946080 GCF_000298275.1 Orycteropus afer afer | reverse complement strand
GTGCATATATATATATATATATATATATATATATATATATATATTCTAACTCCACATTTAATTGTAATACTTTGTTATGTCTTCTACAGCTGTCATTTGAAATCTTTTGATTAGCTCTTTTACTTTATCATTTATTCCATTCATGTTAGCTACATTCCCTTATAGAGCAAGTTTCAGTCACTTCAGACATCCATTTTAGTCTTTTCCTTTTTTCCTATATTTTTATTGACCTTTTGCTTTCTTCATGTCATCCACAACTTACCTATTAGTCATTGTTCAATGTGTCAATTGGTCAGTAAATTCAGATGGAATATATTCAAGGCCATATTTAGGATTTCGTGGACCAGTTTTAGTTTCCATCAACTTCAACTTCTACTTACATATGAGCAATTGATGGTATGTTCCATAGTCAGCCCCTGGCCTTGTTCTGACCCATGATATTGAGCTTCTCTATCATCTTTTTCCACACATGTATTTGATTTGTTTCCTGTGTATTCCATCTGGAAAGTTCAATGTGTATAGCCACCATTAACGTTGTTGAAAAAATTATTTGCAATGAATGACATTGGTCTTGACAAATTCTGTCCTGTGATCTCCAGCATCATTTCTATCACCAAGGCCATTTTTCCCAACTACAAATGCTTCTTCTTTGTTTCCAGCTCTCCCTTTCCAAATATCAGTAATTGTCAATACATCTTAATGCATGTTTTGTTGATTTCAGACTGCAGAATTTGGTGAAATTCTTGAATTTATTCATCTTTGAGTGTAAAGGGTGGTGTGTAAATTTGAATAACAGTAGTATTAACTGGTCTTCCTTGTAGATGTATGGAAATTATACTATTACTGATAGTGTTGTATTTCAGGACAGATCTTGACATGTTGTTTTCATTGATGAATGTGATACCTTTCATTTTCAATATGTAATTCCTGGCATAGTAGAGTTTATGATTATCCAATTTAAAATGGCCAGTTCTAGTCAATTCCTGCTTGACAACCTTAGGATACTGATCTTTATGCATTCCATTTCCTTTTTGACAAATTCCCATTTTCATAGAATCACACTTTGTACATATCATGATCTGAGTATTAATGGATGTGTGCAGCTGTGTCTTCACAGGTTGAATCATGCCACATTAGTAAATGTAGGTCCAGAATGTGTTACTCCATCCTGGTCATTAAGGTCAACTCTACTTTAAGGAGGCAGCTCTTTCACTGTTCTATTTTTAGTAATTTCCAGCTAAGAGGGGCTCTTCTTCTGGCACTATATCAGACATGTTTCCCTGATATTCATAAGGTTTTCAGTGCCCATTTATTTAATACTTGCACCTGGCCATGTCCTTCTTCTTAGTCTGCCTTAATCTAGAATCACTGATTCCTGTCCACCACTGGAGACTGTGCTCGTATTTGAAATACCAGTGGCATCACAGCAACATGCAAGCCATCACCGTATGACAAACTGACAGGTGAGTGGTGGGCTAGAGTTTTAGTATCAGACATATTCTCATCTCTCTCTATACATTCATGTTGACACTCTCATTTACTCCCATTGTTTTAATGATCTCCTAATGCCGATAATTCTCAAACTTGTTCATGGACAGAATATCCAAAGCCAAATCCAAGACATTCTTCACAGACCTCAAAATCAAAAAGTATGTCTCTTCACTTTTCTCATCTCATCCAAGTTCAAGATGCTGTATTTTTTTTTCAATTTGAGTCAGTTTTCTATTCTCCTAGCTCCTGTTCTCTTAACTCAGAACTCTGTCTTCCATTTTACCTTCATATTTATCTTTTAAGTTTCAATATCAATAACCAATCCCCTTTAATGAAGGGTGTTATGCCTTCCCATGGCTTGTGTGACATGGCTATAGCCTTACTTGTGACATGTGCTTTGTTACTTGTTGTCATCATCAGCTGCTGTCAAGTAGACCCCTGACTCATAGTCATCAATGGAGCAATATGCTGCCTGGTTCTGCAAAATCCCCATGATTAATTGCACAATAAACTTTTGAAATCCATTGGCTGATTATGGGAAGTAGATCGCCAGATCTTTCTTCTTATATGTCTTGGTTTCCACTGAAACCTCTGTTCAGCATCATAGCAACAGTGCATCAAACAAGAAAACAACAAATATTTTTATCCTCAACCATATTGAACAATTTAAATTTATCAAAAAACATTGTTTTTAAATCCATATACTTTTTTTAACGCTGTTTCCTCAACATGCAAATTTTTTTCTGAATTATTTACATAGCAAATTCTAACTTTCCAGAAATTATATATGTGTGTGTGTATATAATTCAGAAAAAAATTATATATATATATGTGTATATATATATATATATAATTCACATCCTCCATGAAGGATATTTATTTTTCAGTCTTTCCTACATTATTTCTGTATGCTGTATCTATTCACAACTCAAGCTCTGGTCATATGCCTATAAAACAGAATACATGTGAAATATGTATTCTGTGTTTCCTTGATTCTGATCAGTATTATAGAAAACTGCATGTTTCATTTTCTCGTCCTTCCTCAAACGATGTCTGTGACATTGATTTCCTCTATATCCCTAGTTTCATCTGTATAATCTCACCTTCAATCATCTCAAATCCCATAATGTCACTACTCACTGTGGTTCTAGTTCCTACCAGATGGTCCTGGCTTCTGGGCACTGGTTTTACCATGGCCTCCTCTTGTCTTTTTTAACCCTATTCTGGTAGCAGCCTCTTGCTGATTTTAATATCTATTTAACATCTCAATTCTTTAATCACGAGTATAAACAATTGCCTATATTAAATTACATCTATCTAAAAGACCTAAAGTGGTTTATGTTTTTTCTAGTTACTCTCATAACCCTTTAAGCTTCTCACATTCTTTTATGACAAAAGTTTCTTCATTAGTTTTTCTCTCTAAGCTATTGGCTTCATGATGGAGAGTACTACATCTTTTTTTTTTTCATTTTTGTAATTCATACCTTGTACATTTTTGTATCTACCATGTTTAACAAATTTTAAATTTTAAAAATGTTACAGGTATTACATATATATTTAAAATTAACATATGCATGCTTCCTAGGCAAGTTCTAAATCCCTTACAATGCCAAATAGTTTTCTTCAGAATAAAGAACCAACAAGTCAACTTTGGAAACTCTTTCCCTAGTGCTCCACCCATTCCCCTTCCCACAACTTACCCAGAAATGTATGGCCTACTATACTGCATTTTTCCCTGTTCTTCTAATTCACACATTGAACTCCAGTACATCTGAAAAAGTGCTTGTGATATTTCCTCTGGACCTTCTCTCTCTTTTCTTTTTTATTCTGATAAAAATTCCTTTCTATATGTCCAGTTCAAAAGTCACATTTTCTCTAAAACTTCCCAAGAAATGGTTTGTCCTTCCTTCTATGTTGTGGTATTACTTTACAAATATAGCACCATCAATATACTTGGTGCTCTGTCATGTGGCTAAATCACTAAACATTACTGGAGAGAATCTGCATCTTGTTTATCACTGAACAAGTAATAATCAAAATTATTTATAAACATAAGTTTACTTTGCCATTTTCATGTTTTCTTTTTCTAGATTTTAATCCTCTTAAAAGTAGCAATTACTTATTGTCTTTCTTTCCGTTCTTCCAGTGTTTAACAAAGTTTTTTTTTTTTTTTAATGATTACTATTTTTTTCAATGAATATCTATTTAAATATTTGAATACCATGGGGTAAATGCACTGAGCTAAATACAGGTCACACACTGCTAAATGATAAATAAACTATATTCTCAAAAGCCTGAATAGATATTTATAATATAATTATACATACTTACCAATAAATTATGTTCTGTAAATATAACAGTACAATTTTTTTAAAATAAAGAGAAATTTAGGTGCTAAAGAGAATACTGTATAACATTTATTTTATGTGAAATAATTGTGTGCAGCACTGATGTTAGAGAATGATACTTTCAAGTTATCCCTTCAAGGAAAGGAGACAGAGAGAGTTTTTCAATCATTTGTTCATTCATTTGTTCATTCAACCATGCTAAGCTCCCATTACATGTCAAGTTATAGGCAGGCATCAAAACAGGCAAAGCAAGAAATGGAGAGAACATAAATTAGATTAACCTTAAATAGTCATTTTGCCTTGGGATTAAATTGTGTTTATTGGTCAGATTGATATATATTAAGCATGTGTTATATATGAGTAATTACTTATCAATAGGAAAGAACAAACAATTTTCTTTCCTTCCTTCAGTATATTTTTCTTTGCCAAAAGTTTCCAGTTTTCAGTATTTGTGCTACTGTTCTCATTATGCCATGAATTTTGTCAGTAATGTTCATTCATGTATTAAGAGACAGATTTTAGCTGTGCTGGTCATTTGAAAAAGCACTAACCCACTGCAGGGCATGTTTTATGCTTTATTATTGTTCCTTATGGAGCTTTGGAAAACACGCTGACTTCAACCTTAGTGAGATTGGACCATTATATTGTAATATGCATGCTGAAGGGCGTTATATTGTACATAAGTCTTGACCTTCTTTAACATATAGCATAGACTAGCATATGAAAATGAGTGAACAAGGAAGCTTAACAGAGAAATTCAAACTTTTTATTCCAAGTGGTAAGCTTTTAACTCCAAAGTTATGAATTAAACCTCTGGAACAGGATCCAATTCATATTTCTGCCTTCTTAATCTAATTACTCAATAATTCCATAACTAGGTATTTTCAGCTTTATCATGATTAAAAATTAATCAGCTTCAAAATGATTGTACCATCTGAAGGAAACAAGATGGTCTTACTTTCAAAAGCAGATATGCCTAAATTATTTACTGAAGTTTGGAAGTTTTAAAGCTATTTCCAGAAAGCTATGTAGCATGTGAGAAAGTAGACTGGGCTAAAGGGAAAGAAATAGTAGCTTGATTTTCTTAAAGATGTCTGAGAAAAACTATGAATAATAAGATTCCAAAGAAGCTTCAATAAATAAGGCAGACTGATATGCTAATCATCTAATCTTTCTCACGTAGCTTTATTTTTTCCTCTAGTGTTTTCATTAGCATACCATGGATTGGGTAACTTGAAATGGAGTGAATGAGGCTACTGAGGTAGAAAAATGCTAAATTGAGATGATTCTTGTATATGATATAGGGAAGAGAGATTATACAGTACTTGATATTTGATTAGTTGTTGTTGTTGTTATATGCCTTTGAGTCAGACCCGACTCAAAGCGACCCCTTCTTGGGTTGCCGAGGTTGTATCACTACAGAAGTTAGTTGCCCAACCTTCCTTCCAAGGAGTGGCTGGTGGGTTTGAACTGCCAGCCTTCTGGTTAGCAGTCAAATGCCTTAGGCGCTATGCTACCAGAGCTCCCAGCTAGGAGGTGCAAAGTAGTACTAATTTTTCAAGCAGTCCTGGTGACACAGTGGTTAAGTGTTGATCTGCTAACCAAAAAGTTAGCAGTTCTAACCCATCAATCATTCTGCAGAAGAAAGATGTGGCAGTTGACTTTTGTAAAGATTATAGCCTTGGAAACTCTAGGAAGGCAGTTCTACTCTGTCCAATAGGGTTGCTAAGGGACATACACACACACACACATGCATGTGCACAATTCATCTCTTGTATCTCTTTCTGTTCCCTTGCTTAGGTACTAATATAAAGTTAGCTAAAATCACAATTCTCTCATCCCTCAAACATAATAACTACTCCACTGTTTTTAAAAGTAGGTTGCCTCACCTATCCTTCTACTTCATCATGTAAACTTTTTCAAAATTTCATTTAATATGTGTGCTATGATTCATGCCCTAAGATAATCTATTTGACAGCTACTTTATTTAATCGTTATGTTATCTTTCATGTGGTAAGATGCGACTGTTTACAGTTCAACTTTTTCTGGTTTTTCTTACATATTTTATTTTATTTTACTATTCATAATAATATTGAGATTTATTCAATAAGC
This sequence comes from Orycteropus afer afer, assembly GCF_000298275.1. NCBI lineage: Eukaryota > Metazoa > Chordata > Mammalia > Tubulidentata > Orycteropodidae > Orycteropus > Orycteropus afer. The sequence continues at coordinate 940,129 of NW_006922218.1, read as the reverse complement.
ACAAAGGTGAAAAATAAAAGATATTTACCAACTTCTGCCATCAGAAATTCATCAAACATACAATCAATATGCATTGATAATTACTAGTGATTTGGATGCAAAAATTGGAAACAAAGAGCAAGGATGGGTAATTGAAAACTATGACCTTGGTGCTAGAAATGATGCATGAGATCCCAGGACAGACTTTACTGTGTCCCAAAGATTTTGGTATGTTGTGTTTTCATTCTCATTTGATTCAAGGAATTTTTGAATTTCAATTTTGATTTCTTCTCTTACCCAGTCTTTCT
>NW_006922218.1:912874-935972 GCF_000298275.1 Orycteropus afer afer | reverse complement strand
CTTTTCTTTGTTGAAGAGGGTCTGTGCAATCCTTCTGCCTAGTCCACCATCTTGCCAGAACCTCAGGATAGACTTTAGAAAGACCAACATAGTATTAATTAGAAATGCCCTTTTTTTTTTTCCAGCAATATAAACAGCAACTGTACATGTAGACATTGACAGGTGGAATGCAAAAGAATCAATTACATCCATGGAAAGAAAGGATAGAAAAACTCAATATCATCTTTCAGAAAAAGGCCATGGGCTCATCTGCAAGTTCAATTTGAGGCTCAAGAAAATGAAAAGTCCTTGAGAGACAAAGCACAATCTTGAGTATATCTTGCCTGCATTTTCAGACATTCTCAAGAATAAATTTGATACATTAAACACTAATGACCAAAAGCCAAACAAATTGTATATTGACATAAAGAACATTGACATGAAGTAAGCAAGAGGTCATCAAAAAGCCAGGAAAGAAAGAAAAGACCAAAATAGATGTCATAAAAGACTCTGAACCTTACTCTTGAATGTAGAGTAGCTAAAGCTAATGGAAGAAATGATGAAGTAAAATATCTGAACAGAAGAGATCAAAGAGCAGTTTGAGGTAAATTATGATAATGAAATGTGCAAAGGCTTGGAATCAGAAACCAAAAGGTAAGAAGAAACTCAGTATTTCTCAAGCTGAAGAATTCAAGACTCAAAGCACAGTACTGAAATATTCTATGAGCAACACATTCACTAGCCTTCCATTGGAGAGAGAGGTGGAAATTTGATTCTGTGAAAATTACAGACTTTGAAACCCTATGAGGCAGTTCTATTCTAACCTATAACATTGTTATAAGTCACAATCAACTCAATGACATTGGTATTTTTTGTTTTTGATTGTTTAGAGGCAAAATATTGAATGATGCAGGGAGCGTCAAAAATAGATAGAAGTAGTACACAGACTGAAATGCATTGATTGAATTCTACCATTTCAAAAGGTAGTATATGATGAAAAATCAGAAGGCATCAAGGGAAAGCAAGGCTCCAGGAACTGATGGAAAACTTGTTGAGATATTTCAACAAATACATACCACACGGAAGAGCTCATTCAGCTATCCCAAGAATTTTGGAAGATAGTTCCTGGCCAACTATAGGAAAAGATCCATATTTGTGCTCCTTGTAAAGAAAGGTGAACCAACTGAATGTGGAAAATATTGGAAAAAAAAAATATAAAACATGTGTGTAAAGGTGTGGTAAACATAATTCAGAACCAGTTGTAGCAGTAGACCCACAGGGAGCTGTCAGAATTTAAGCTGGATTCAGAAAATGACTTGGAGTGAGGGATATCATTGTTAATCACAGATTGATTTTAGCTGAAACAGAGAAAACCAGAAATATATTTACCTATGTTTTCTTGACTATGCAAAGTCATTTGACTGTGTGGATCGTAACAAATTATGGATAACATTGTGAAGAATGAAAATTCTGGATCAGTTTATTGTGTTCATGAGGAACTTGTACATAGACCATTAAAACAGAACAAGGGGACATTCCATGGTTTAAAATCAGGAATGGTGTGCCTTAGGGTTGAATCATTTCACCATGTTATTCAATCTGTATGCTGAGCAAATAAGTAATGCAAGAAGCCAGGCTGAAGAAGAATGTGGCCTCAAGATTTGAGGAAGACTCATTAACAATCTGTGATATGCTGAGACACAGCCTTGCTTGCTGAAGGTGAAGAGGACTTGAAACACTTACTGATGAAGATCAAAGACAATAGACTTCAGTATGGATTACACCTTTACATAAAGAAAACAAAAATCCTATAAGCAACATCATTTTAAATAGAAAACAGATTGAAGTTGTCAGAGATTTCATTTTACTCAGATCCATGATCAATGGAAGTTATAGAAAAGAAATAAGTGCTGCAAAAGATCTCTTTAAAGTGTTAAAAACCAGAGATGTCACTTTGAGGACTAAGGTGCAGCTGAGCAAATCCGCAGTATTTTCGATCATCTTATATGCATGCAAAAACTGGACAATGAACAAGGAAGACTGAAAAAGAATTGATGTCTTTGAATCATGGTGTTGGGGAAGAATATTGAATATACTGAGGATGGCCAGAACAACAAACAAATCTGTCTTGAAGAAATATAACCAAAATGCTCCTTGGAAGGGAGGATGGTGAGACTTGGTATTGCATACTTGGAACATGTTATCAGAAGGGACTAGTCCCTGCAGAAGAACAGAATGCTTGGTAAATTAGAGGGTTAATGAAAAAGAAGAAAATCCTCAATGAGGTGGATTGACACACTGTTTGCACAAATACACTCAAGCATAGCAATGATTTTGGGGATGGCATAGGACCATGCAGTGTTTTATTCTGTTGTAGAGTCACTATGAGTTGGAACCAATTCAATGACATCTAACAACAACAACATCAAAACATATTAATATTCACATGTATATATTTATTCTTGAATTTACAACACTTATTTCAACTTGATGGCAGCATAATTATTATTTCATAAGACATTAAAGCACAGATTAATTGGTTTAAAAGGAATCTTGAATTGTAAATTAAACTCATGAAACTACTCAGTCAATTGTATAGCACAGTTCACAAAACTCGTGAGCTGCATCATAGTGAACTGAGTAGCATCTGGGGTCTTAGAAGCTTGGGAATGACCATTGAGATACAACTACAGGTGTCCACTAGCCAGGACCAAATGAGGAAGAAGGAAACCAAAAGCTGTGAAAAGAAATAAGTCTATGTGAGCCACAGTTTTATCTACCCTGAGGCCAGAAGTACTAGACGGTCCTCAGCTACCGTTAGTGACTGTTCTGACAGCTGCCACAGTAGTTGGTCCTGGATAGAATGACACAAAAATATGGAGTAGAATTCATTTTTTTTTCTTTTTCAGCCAGATTAACAGTCATTGCTATTGTTGTTGTTATTTGCCGTTGAGTCAGACCTGACTCATAGCGACTCTCCTTGGGTTTCTGAGGCTGTATCACTACGGAAGTAGGTTGCCAAAAAATTCCCTGGGACTGTTGCCCTAAGAAACTCTAAACCTAGAACCAAACCAATTCCTAGAGATCACCTTATAGCAAAATAGCAAAGAGGCACAAAAAAATAAAGGATGTTATTCATATGATTGGTACCCTACTAAAAACAATCAATATGAGACCAAAAGGTCACCAATTACTTAAAGCAAATATGAGAAGGTGAATGGACAGGGAAACTAGATTGCTGGAAAGGGAATAAACTGAACACAATTAAAGAGAATATTGACACAATGTCAATGAAGAATTTGTGGAGAAATTTTCAAATTGCAAACTAACTTGCTGTGTAATCTTTCAGCAAGATGTCAATAAAATATCATCTCTTAAAAATAAAAATTACAAATAAAAATGAACATTTTTTTCAGTACAATAAATTATCAATGTTATATGGTATATTGAAAATTCTTCAATGCTATTCAAACACTTTAAACGACTCTTTTACTATTCTCTGTGGGAATTATGTGCTTTCATGTAATAGAAATTAATTTGAAGTTTAATTTGCACTAACAGACCTGATGTAAATAAAGCTCAACATTAAATTAACAGATTTCATTTCAGATTCTGAAACTTACTGAATATTTCAGTAAATTCTATTTTATTTACTGCATTAGGTCTCTATGATTCTCGTTCCTAGGGGATGAAGCACATTGAGTATTATTCCCCATTTTGTTAGTAAGCATTCTCTCCTGTTTTTGATGATCCACTACCTATCTGTCAAGTTGTCATGTTGTGTTGTATTGTGTGTTTCTATGATTCTGGAAGCTATGCTAGCAGTATTTCAAATACCAGCAGGGTCATCCACATCAGTCAAGTTTCAGGAGAGCTCCAAGAGTAAGACAGAGTAGAAATAAAGACCTGAAGATCTACTTCCAAAAGCTAGTCAATGGAACCTTTGTGGATCACAGCAGGATGTCATTGGACTTGCTTGTTTGGGATATGTTATCAGGAGAGATGAGTCACTGGAGGACACCACGTTTAGTCAAGTAGGGGACCATGAAGGTGAGGATGGATTGGCAGTGTATCTGCAACAAGGGACTTGAACATGCTGGCAATTGTGAAGACAATGCAGGACCCAGCAGTGGTTCATTCCATGTTGGTATAAGGTTGCCAGGACTTAGAATTGACTCAATGGTGGCTGTCATTTATTTATATATCTATATATAATGATCAATTTCAAAAAGTTCTTAATGTGAATCTGAGTCCTAGCTAACCTTATTCTTACTGTTTTAAAATACATCACTGCTTTTGACTGGTGTGTGTAATAATATATTAGCCTGAATTATCTGATTATATTTTATTTTTTTTTTAATTATTAAGTCTTCACTTTTCCCTGCTGCAGGCATGACCCAGGGAATACAGGAAGATTCTTCATCCTCCAGCATGCATGATTGTCATACCAGTGATTTGTCTAAATTTCAAGGCTTCATTTTTATTTTATGTGTAGTCCTGTATAGGGTCCAAACCCAAACCCATGACTGTCATGTCAATTCTGACTCATAGTATTCCATAGAATTTCAAAGGCTGTCACTATTATAGAAGCAGATTGCCTCATTTTTCTCCATGGAGTGGCTGGCGTATTCAAACCACCAACTTAAGCTGAGCATTTAACCACAGGACCACCAGGGCTCCTCTCACACAGGCTTCTAAATATTTGCATTTTTCATTTGTGATTTCAAGAAATAAAAGCATCTAAATATGGCCAGGTATTACCCTAAATACTTAATTGTCAAAAATTTAAAATATTCTAGAAGCAAAAATTTAGACATTTCAAATATTTAGAAGAAGAATTCTACAGGATTTACCATGTTGAAATATACACAGTAAATGTAACAAAATGCAGTGATATAAAATCAATACAATAAGTCAATTTGATGAAACATATGAAAGAAAAAATACACTCTTTCTGAAGCACTTGGTAAGTTAAAACATAAAACACACTAGAGCCAAACCATAAAGGGAAAATCAGAGTTTTAACATGGCAGTAAATGAAAGGGAAGGACATATCATGTTCATGGACTGGGAGGCTTCATATTGTTAAGAGATAGATAAATACTACCCAAAGAATTGCACAAAATCCCCATCAAAATTCCAACCGTCTTCTTCACAGAAATAGAAGAGCAAATTCTCAAATTTATACGGAACTGAGAAAGGCAAGCAAGGCACTGCCATCAAGTCAGATCTAACTCATAGTGATCCCTCTTTGAGTGTCTGAGGCAATATCACTATGGAAGTATATTGCCCAAACTTCCTTCTGAGGAGTGGCTGGTGGGTTTGAACCACCAGTCTTCTGGTTAGCAGTCAAATGCCTTAGGTACTGTGAGAGAGATCTCAAATAGCCAAAGTAATTTTGAAAAATAAGAACAATGTAAACCAAATGTAGAAAGACATACATTTTCCAATTTCAAAACATACTATAAAGTGACAGTAATCAAAACAGTCTGGTACTGGTATAATCATATCAGTATAGACAATGATAATAAAATTAAGATTCCAGATGAATCTACATATCCATAGTCAGTTGGGAGTTCTGGTAGCATACTGCCTAAGGCACTTATCATGATAGTGCTTATTGGTCCAGTTGTGAGGTTTGTTTTGTTTTCTTTATATTGAGATGTAATCCATACTCCAGACTAGTCTTCAATCTTCATCAGTAAATGTTTCAAGTTATCCTCACTTTCAGCAAGCAAAGTTGTGTCATCTGCATGTAGAAGGTTATTAATGAGTCTTCCTCCAATCCTGATGACACAATCTTCTTCATATAGTCCATCTGGGATTATTTGCTCAGCATACAGATTGAATAAGTATGGTGAAAGGATATAACCTTGATGCACTCCCTTATTCTTTTCGAATGACAGCTTCCTGGTCTATGTATAGGTTCCTCATGAACACAATTAAATGTTCTGGAATTCCCATTCTTCTCAATGTTATCAATAAATTTTTATGATCCACACAATCAAATGCTTTTGCATAGTCAATAAAACAAGAGGAAATGTCTTTCTGGTGTTCTTTGTTTTTAGCCAAGATCCATCTGGCATCAGCAATGATATCCTTCATTCCACATCCTCTTCTGAATTCAGCTTGCATTTCTGGAATTTTTCTGTCAATATACTGCTGCAACCATTTTTTAATTATCTTGAGCAAGATTTTACTTGCATCTGATATTAATGATATTGTTTGATAATTTCCACATTATGTGAGATCACCATTCTTTGGAATGGGTACAGATATGGATCTCTTCCAGTCAGTTGAACAAGTAGCTGTCTTCCAAGTCTCTTGGCATAGACAAGTAAGTGCCTCCAGCATGGCATCTGTTTGTTGAAACATCTCAATGGGTATTCCATCAATTCCTGGAGCCTTTTTCTTTGGCAATTCCTTCAGAGAAGCTCTGACTTCTTCCTTCAACATCATTGGTTCTTGATCATATGCTACTACCTGGAATGGATGAACATCACCAATTCTTTTTGGTACAGTGAGTCTGTGTATTGTTTCCATCTTTTTTGATGTTTCCTGCATCATTCAATATTTTGCCCATCGGGTCTTTCAATATTGCAATTCAAGGCTTAAATTTTTTCTTCTGTGCTTTCAGCTTGAGAAATGCTGAGCTTGTTCTTCCCTTTTGGTTTTCTAACTCAAGGTCTTTACACGTTTCATTATATTAATTGACTGTCTTCTCAAGCTGATTTTTTGTAATCTTCTGTTCAGCTCCTTTATCTTGTGATTATTTCCATTTGCTTTAGCTACTCTCTGTTTGATTTCACAATTCCTCTGGTTTTTGGTCATTGGTTTTCAATGCATTACCTCCATTTTTTAGCTGGTCTTTAATTTCAGGAGGGGTATAATAAAGGTCATATTTTGGCTCTCATGGACTTGTTTTAATTGTCTTCAGCTCCAATTTGAATTTGCATATGAGCAGTTGATTGTTCCAGTCAGCTGCTGGCCTTGTTTTGGCCGAAGATATTGAGCTTCTCCATCGCCTCTTTACACAGATGTAGTCGATCTGATTTCAGTGTATTTCATTTGGTGAAATCCTCGTGTATAGCTGCTGTTCATGTTGTTGTAAAAAGGCATTAGTAATGAATAATTTATTGGTGTTACAAAATTCTTTCATACGATCTCCAGCATTATTTCTATCACCAATATTCACTTCAGCACTATTTACAATGGCCAAAAGGTAGAATCAATGAAAATGTCCATCAACAAATGACTGAACAAACAGAATATGATAATAAAATATCACTCAGTCATATAGACTAATAAAGTTCTGATATATGCTAAAACATAGATCAGTCTTAAAATCATTTACTGAATGAAATAAGTCAGTTACAAAAGAACAAATACTACATGATACCAGTTATATGAAATGCCTAGAAGGGGCACATTTTACAGACCAAAGTTTATTAATGGATGACAGTGGTATGTGAAAGGAGAAAAAGAAGTCATTTGTTAGGAGGTACTGATGTTCTGTTAAAGGTGATAGGGGAAAAAAAAAAAAAAGGACAGATGGTGGTGATGGTTGTTCAACAAAATGAGTATGTGTATGTATGAAAATGTTGAAATGATAAATGTTCTGTTATGCATATTTTCACCACAATAAAACAAAATGAAAGAAAAAAAATGTAGGACACACTTGAGGTGATTCTTAAAGGATAAATGAAATTTCATTACACATAACAGTTACAACAGGAGGAGTTCCCTGTCTATGTCAGCTTCTGGCAGCTACCACCAATCTTTGTAGATGCTTCTACCTACATCCTTTTCTTCCTGTTTTCTCTGTGTGCTTCTGGCTGTGTATCTATTCTGATCTTTTCTGGTGGAACAGCACCTAAGGCATTTGACTGCTAACCAGAACATTGGTAGTTCAAACCCACCAGCCACTTCATGGAAGAAGACAGGGCAATCTACTTCCATAAAGATATACTGTCTCAGAAACCCAAAGAGGTTCACAATGAGTTGGAATCAACTCAATGACAGTGACTTTGTTTGGGTGGGGTGGTTGAAATGATGAGGATAGGATCTACTCTAATTGCTATGACTTCAATTAGTTGTTTGATCACATTATACTAGATTGTATTGTGCAAGGTAATTGTTGTTTAGTACTGTGTAATAGTAACACATAACAACTTTACGTATAACAGAAGGAAACACTGACTAGTCCTGCATCATCCTCACAACCTATGCCATGTTGGAGACCATGTTGGAGCCACAGTGTCAATTCATTTTGTAAGGTAATGTTGATATTCTTGTTACATGCTTTTGAGTCAATGTCCACATATAGGGACTTCAATGTACAGCAGAACAAAACACTGCCTGGTCCTGTACCATCCTCACAATCATTGTTATGCTTGAGCCCACTTTTGCAGTCACTATAGCAGCCCACCTCCTTGATGGTCTTCTTCTTTTGTGCTGACCATCTAACACACCAAGCATAGTGGCCTTCTCCAGAAACTGGTACCTCCTCATAACATGTTTCACCATCTCCACTTTGCAGGAGCACTTTGGCTGTGCTTCCTGCAAGACCCATATGCTCATTCTTCCAAGAGTCCATAATACATTCAAAATTCTTCCTCAAAACCACAATTGAAACGTATCAGTTCTGCTATGGTCTTCTTTATTGATTGTCCAGTTTTCACATGCATTTGAGGCTATTGTAAATACCATGGCTTGGGTCAGGTGCACCTTAGTCTTCAAAGTGATATCTTAGCTCTTTAACATTTTAAAGAGGTCTCCCCCACACACACCCCAGCCTATTTGCCAAGGCAATAGGTCCTTTGATTACTTGACTGCTGTTTCCATGAGTGTTGCTTATGGATGCAAGAAAAGTAAAATATAGGACATCAATCCTTCCTCCATTTATTGTGATGTTGCTTATTGGTATGCTTGTGAGGACTTTTTTTTTTTTTTTCCTATATGTTGAGGTCTAAACCATAGACCATATGTTGAGTGGTCTTTGCCCTTCATCAGTATGTGCTTCAAGTCATCTTCACTTTCAGCAAACAAGGTTGTGTCACCTGCATATTGTGAGTTGCTAGTGAGACTTCCTCCAATCCTGATGCCACATTCTTCTTCACATAATCTTACTTCTCATATTATTTGCTCAGCCTACAGATTGAATAAATGTAGTCAACAGATATAACCCTGATTCAAACCCTTCCTGATTTTAAACAGTGAAATATCCTCTTGTTCTGTTCGAATGACAACCTCTGTGTATACTTGCAGGTTGTGCATGAGCACAAGGAACTATTTTGGAATTCCCATTCTTCACGGTGTTATCCATAATTTGTTATGGTCTACACAGCTATGTCTTTGCATAGTCAATAAAGGTAATCTTTCTGATATTTTTTGTTTCCAACGAAGATCCATTGACAATTAGCAATGATATCTATTGTTCTATACCTCTTCTGAATCCAACATAAATTTCTGGAATTCCACTGTGAATATATGGTTGCCACCATTTTTTAATTATCTTCAGTAATAATTTACTGGCTTAATAATTTTTGCATTCTGTTCAATCACCTTTCTTTGGAGTGAGTACAGATTTGAATGTCTTTTATTTGGTTGGCCAAGTAACTGCCTTCCAAATTTCTTGGCATAACAATTAAGTGCCTCCAGTGCTGCATCCATCTGCTGAAACAAGTCAAAGATATTCCATCAATTACCGGAGCCTTATTTGAACCCACGAGCCATCCTTGGAAGGAAGATTGGGCAATCTACTTCCATAATGATACTGCCTCAGAAACTCAAGGAGGGATCACTATGAGTTGGACCAACTCGATGGCACTGAATTTTATATTTTGTCATTTCTTTCATTGTGGCTTGAACTTCTTCCTTCTATATCATTAGTTCTTGATAATATTGAACCTTCTGAAATGGTGTAATGTAGACAAATTATTTTAGGAATAGTGACTTTGGGGTATTCCTTCCATCTTTTGATGCTTCCTGCATCACTCAATATTCTGCATATGTTGTTGTTGTTGTTATGTGCCGTCGAGTTGGACCTGACTCATAGCGACCCCTCCTTGGCTTTCCGAGGCAGTATCTCACTACAGTAGTAGATTGCTCCATCTTCCTTCTGAGGAGTGGCCAGTGGGTTTGAATTTCCAGCCTTCTGGTTATCAGTCAAGTGCCCTAAACACTATGCTATCAGAGCTCCTATTAGAATTCTTCAATATTGGAATTCAAGGCTTGATTTTTTTTTTTTTTTGGTACAGCTCTTTCAGTTGGAGAAATGTCAAGTGTATTCTTCCTTTTTGGTTTGCTAACTCCAGGTCTTTGCCTTCTTAAGCTGTCCTTTGAAATCTTCTGTTCAACTCTATTACATCATCCTTTCTTCCATTCTTCATTTTACCTATTCTCTGTTTTTCATGTATGATGTTCTTGGTGTCATCATACAACTCGTCTGGTCTTTGGTCATTGGTGTTCAATGGGTCAAATCTATTCTTCATATTGTTGTTGTTGTTATGTGCCTTCAAGTCAGACCCAACTTATAGTAAGCCCTCCTTGGGCTTCCAAGGCAGTATCACTACAGAAGTAGATTGCCCAACCTTCTTTCCAATGAGTGGCTGGTGGGTTTGAATCACCAGCCTCCTGGTTAGCAAGTGCCTTAGGCACTATGCTACCAGAGCTCCTCTATTCTTCATATGATCTCTAAATTCAGATGAGATGTAATAGAGATCATATATTGACTCTTGTTGAATTGTTTTAATATTCTTCAGCTTTATCTTAAACTTGCTAATGAGCAATGCTGATCTGGTATACAGTCAGCTCCTGGCCTTATTTTTACTGATGATGAGCTTCTCTATAACCTTTTCCAGAGATGTTGTTGTTTGTTGTTAGGTGCCATTGAGTCATCTTTGACTTATAGTGATTCTATGCACATCAGAACAAAAAAACACTAGGTCCCGCACAAGCTCTGCAATCTTTGCTATACTTGGGCCCATCGCCACAACCACTGTGTCAATCCATCTCATAAAGGGACTTCCCCTCTACTGTTGACTCACTACCTGATCAAGCATGATATGCTTCTCCAGGGAATGGTCCCTTCTGATATCAAGACCAAACTAGGTGAGATGAAATCTGGTCATTTTTGCTTCCAAGGAGCATTCCAGATGCACTTACTCCAGGACAGATTTGTTAGTTCTTCTAGCAGTCCATGGAACTTTCAGCATTCTTAGCCAGCACTACAACTCAAAAGCATCAACTCTTCTTTGGTCTTCCTTATTCATTGTCCAGCTCTCACATGCATATGTGGCAATTGAAAATATCATGGCTTGTGTAAGGCACACCTTCATCCTCAAGGAGACATCTTTGCTCCTCACCACTTGAAAGAGGTCCTTTACAGCTGACTTGCCCAGTGCTCTACATCATCTGATGTCTTGACTGCTGCTTCCATTGGTGTTGATTGTAGAACCAAGCAATGTAAAGTCTTTGACAACGTTAATGTTTTCTCCATTTATCATGATACTGCTTCTAGGTCCAGTTGAGAGGACGTTTGTTTTCTTTAAAATGATATATAATCTATACTGCAGATTGTATTCTTCAATCTGCATCAGTATGTGCTTCAAGTCAGCCTCACTTTCAGTGAGAAAAGTTGTGTCATCAGTGTATCACAGGTTGTTAATGATTCTTCCTCTAATCCTGATGCCACATTCTTCTTCAGATAGTCCAGCTTTTCAGATTAGTTGCTCAGCATATAGATTGAACAAGTATGGTGAAGTGATACATCCTTTTTTGATTTTAAACCATGCAGTGTCTCCTCGTTCTCTTTGAACGAGAGCCCCCTGGTATATTGGGTAAATCTGATGCAAAAGTCTCATGAAAGTGTTAAAAACAAAGATGTCACTTTGAGTACCAAGGTGTGCCTGACCCAAACCATGATATTTTCAATAGCCTCATATAAATGTGAAAGCTGCATAATAAATAAGGAAGATCAATTAAGAAATGATGTTTTTGAATTATGATGTTGGCAAAGAATATTGAATATATCATGGACTGACAGAAGAATAAACAAGTCTTTCTTGGAAGAAGTACATCCAGAATATTCATAGAAGCAAGGATGGAGAGCCTTCATCTCATGTACTTCTGAAATGTTATCAGAAGGAACAAATGTCTGGTGAAGGACAGTATTTTCAGTAAAGTAGAGGGTCAGTGAAAGAGAGGAAGATCCTTAATGACATCAACTGACACAATGAGCTCCAACATAGCAATGATTGTGAGGATGGCAGAGGACTGGGCATGATTCATTCTGTTGTACATTCACTCTGTTGCTATGTGTTGGAACTTACTCAGCAGTACCTAACAAGAACACTAACTATAGGCATGGGAAAAAAAAAAAAAAAGCAAAAACAAAAACTTCCTTTAGTGTCAATATTCCTGAATATATAAGTAGAATATATTTACAAGCCTACTAAACCCTAGATAATACATTACACACAATATTTCATTTTTTCATATCATTGATAAACAAATTAGACATAAACACACACACAGACAATTCACTTAACGAAATGGCAGGTGATGTATTGCAATTGTTGCCCTAGTGGTTGCAGTACAGATTTAGGTACAACATATTAACATTTTCCTAGAATTCATTGGAAAGTATGGCCTTTTCCATATTACCCATATTTCTGTTGTTAAATCCAATAGCTCTAATAAAAAACAATATTTACAGTGTTTCACACATGAATGCTGCAGGTGATGCAATGTTTAAGCAAAGGCTATGCTGTTGTTGATGGTGGGGGCCATCAAGTCAATTTGAATCCATAGTGCCCATTGAAAGGGGTCCCCTAGGGCTTTCTCGATGGTAATCTTTACAAAAGCAGATCACCAGGTGATTCCCCTACAGAGACACTGGGTGGATATGAACTACCATCCTTTCAGTTAGATGTTGAATGCTTAACCATTGTGCCACCAGAGTTCTTTATGGTAAGAAATAAATGGGTTTAAAAGTGCATTTATCTTTAAAAATATATATATATTTACTTTAAGATACAAATCAAATTAGTATAGCAATTATTTGTCATCATTTTATATCAGTAAAAGAAATCTTGATGATAAATGTCACATAATTTACTACTTAAAATTCTTGTTATTTTGTGATAAAAATTCATTCTGTACATTTCATTTGTAGATCTTCACACTAAAATTTAGGCTTTTAAATTAATATCCATTTCCAAAAACAAATTGTAAAATTTACATATGGTATTTTTCAAGAAATTCTTGTTGATTTTAATGAGACATAAACATTTCTAAAAATATTTTTATATACTGTTACAACTATCATTATCAAATATCTTTTATCTGTAGCATTTCCTTCTCAGCAGCAAATCATCCTTATTTAATCACACTTTGAAAATTTTAACACCATAAAATAACTTCCACTACCCTTTGGATACATTTATATGAATTGAATCAATGTCTCCATTCTGGGCCATATCACCAGCTTTTCATTGAAAGACTGGAAGAGTACATCATCACCACAATGGGAAATCCTAGTGATTTTTGTTGTTATTGTGTGCTATTGAGTCAATTCCAACTCATAGCAGCCCAATTATGACAGTGTGGAACTGCCTGTAGGGTTCCTAGGTTTTATTCTTTGTGGGAGCAGATGGCCACATTTTTTCTCCCATGGAGCTCCTGGGAGAGTTTGAACTGCCAACTTTCAGTTTAGCAGTGTAGCCCTTGACCATTGTACCACCAGGCTAAATCCTGGGGACTTCAGTTCCAGATCAGCCGTACTTGAATTTGAGTTATCATTATAGGGAAGAACAAACACAATGAAAGATCTAACTAAAGTGTTTTGCAAGAGCAGCTGAGGCAATCTATTACCAGAACCAATTCCACAAATAAGTGCTACACAAGATTAGAGGAGAAAAACTATTGTCAACGAAATATTATAAGGCAGATAAATTTACTATGTTGGCATCCAACTGGAAGTCATGCAATAGAAGGGAAGACAGAGTTGTAAATAAAGGTCATGTATAGTTAGTACAAATCCAGTGAAATGAGGCTAAATCAAGCTATTGCTAAACACTCATCTCAAGACTAGGCAGTGAGAGAGCCTTTTATGGTTGATTACATTCACTTTGCTGATGGTAAAGCAATACTATGAAAATAAATACACATACCGAGAATTATAAAGTTGACTCTAAACATACCACACTAAGAAACTTATTGTGGAAACATAACTTGAGAGAAGGGGGGAAAAATCTATGGTAAAATTGTAATAACATCCAAATCATTAATAAGAAGGAAAGCAAGGTAGGAGCACAAAACTATTTCAATGAACCTCAACAAGAGCAGGATATTAATTAGCAACTAAAAGTATTATTGTGGAAATCATATAGAAGCATAGATATGATTTGGCATAATCAGTGCCATAGCACTTGACTGCTAACCAGAAGGCTGGTGGTTCAAACCCACCGGCCACTCCTCGGAAGGAAGATGGGGCAATCTACTTCCGTAGTTATACTGCTTCGGCAACCCAAGGAGGGGTTGCTATGAGTCAGGTCTGACTCGACGGAACATAACAGCAACAACAACAACAACAAATGAATGAAACAATATTTAGAATATCTTTGGATTTTTTTTTCCATTTAATCCATGTGCTGCCATGTTGCTAAGGCTGGATGATATATGAAATACAAATTTAAAAGCTGTGTTAGAATGGTGAAGTATCTTACTTTTACAAATATCTTTCATGCCATCCTATGGATGTGTGTGTGTGCCTCTGTGTGTGTGTGTGTGATTGTGTATATAATCATCAAAGGAGTCCTTGCTGGCACAATTGGTAAATTGATCAACTATGAATTAAATTATTTTTGGTTTGAACACACATAGAATAACCTCAAAGAAATGCCTGGTGATAAGTATCTGAAAGGTCATAGCTTTCAAAACCCTATGGAGAGCTATGCTCTGGACAAATGGGGCCGCCATGAGTCAAAATCAACTCTGCTGCAACTAGTGACTGGTGATAATCATCAAAAATCATATTTTGTGACAAGATTTACCCTGAGGAATACAATGGATAACATTTTCCATCACTTAGAATTACATTTTCTAGTTACTAATATTTTCAGTCATAAAAGTAACCACCAAAGTAATTGATTGCAAAGAAAATGAATTTTTTACAAACAGATGGATAGTTCTTAATTGCCATTGCTGAGATGGAAATATGGAGCTAACAGTCTATGGCCTTGAATCAAACAATATGTATTTCCCCTTTTGACCCAGGAGAACAGATTCCCCTGTTCTTTAGTCAGGTCCCTTCTGACATATTCTAGACAAGTTTTTTCTCACGAAGTATGTATGAAAACATCTGAGGAACAAAGACATCTTTAGTTTTCAGTAAGAAGACTTCCAAGGACTCTCAAATAAAAAGAAACTATCCATCTAAGTAACTAACATCACCAGAAAATGTCACTTTTAATTGGGTAGGAATTATGCAGTCAGGTGTGACAAGGAGGAAGGGGTTATCATGAGCTAATAATTTGACAGAAATGCAGCCTCATGCATCTAATCCCTCTAGAGTGTTATCTCATGATTACCAAACACCCTGCTTAGATATGCCTTATTAGTTTCCCTTTTGGATATCTTCATTCTTAGGAAAACCATACTTCTGTGTGCTGGAATATGATGATGTTAGCAGTTTAAAATATGAGCAGCTGCTTCCATTGAACTGGTACTTCACAAAAATTCACCTACTCTTTACATTAATCTCTGCAACAATCAAAATGTTTCTTTAGTGCAAGGAGTTTTATAATTCACTCTAAATCACTCTGGTCCAGGTGCCTTATGCTACTTAAAGAAAAAAGTAATAGGAAAATTCAATCTGAACATTCAAAGGTATTTTTCCTGCTGTTGGGTGGTATCACCTAGCAACTGAAAAATGTATTGAAAAAAAGCTAATAAATAGTAGCTCATCCTTTTGCCATCACAGATCAAAGTAATTAGGAAAGTTAGTGTGCATGCTGACGCAAGGAAGATAATATTAAGATATAAGAATTTTAAAAAGTGGTTTTAGGTAATAGCTTATGTCTACTGCTTTTACTAATGGCCATCTAACAGGAAAAGATCTGTATTTATGGCCATCTAGACAAAGGCAATCAAACAGAATGCAAAAATTATCATACAATACCATTAATATAACACGAAAGTAAAATTCTGCTGAAGACAAAAAATGGTTGCATCAGTACATCAACAAGGAATAGTCAGAAATTCAAGCCAGATTCAGAAAAGAATGTGGAAAAAGGGGTATTTTCACTAATGTCAGATGGATATCTATCTGAAAGAAAAAAAAAAAAACAGAAAGTATGTGGTAATTAAAGGTGTGTCAACTTGGCTGCTTCCAGGGTTTTGAGTGGCTTGGCAGCTGTATATAGGTATCCCCCATGATGAGACTATAATCACCTCCATGGTGGAATCTACTGTGAGATATTAATCAGTAGAAAGGGTGCTACTTTTGGGGTGTGACCTACTTCCAGTATATGTGGAAAAGGTTTGAGAAAGGTCTCTAGTTTTGGGCACATCTGGATTGCATTTGGCTGAGTCTTCATCTTAGTGGCCTGCTGTGTTACCTGGCAATATTGGGCTTGTGCCATTTTACCTGCCAACCTGGATGTGTCAGCCTCAGCAGCCAACAACTGTCTGATTGAAGAGATGCCTCAAGCTTGGAATAAGAGGCAGAGCTGAAGCCCAAGACTGAGGGGCCTTAAACCAGCTGCTAGATCCAGCACTTTGAATTTGGACTTCTAGCCTCCTAAACTGTAAGAAAGGAGCTCTGGTGGCATAGTGCTTAAGGCATCTGACTGCTAACCAGAAGACTGGCAGTTCAAACTCACTAGCCACTCTTTGGAAGGAAGATTGGGCAATCCACTTCCATACAGATATTTCCTTGGAAACCCAAGGAGTGGTTGCTATGAGTCGGATCCAACTCAATGGAGTTTGTAATAAATTACTGTTTGTTAAGCCATCCACTTGTGGTATTTCTGTCATAGCAGCACTAGAGAGCAAAGACAATGGTTACTTGTGTTTTAATGTCTTTGCAAAGGCGTTCGACTGTGTGGGTCATAACAAATTATGGATAATATTCTTAAGAATGGGAATTCGAGAACACTTAATCGTGCTCATGAGGAGTTTGTACATAGACCAAGATGCAGTCTTTCAAAAAGAACAAAATGATACAACCTGCAATATATTGGTGACACAATCTTGCTTGCTGAAATCAAAGAGGACTAGAAGGACTGATGAAGTTCAAAAAGTAGAAACTTTCAGTATGGGTTTCACCTCCACATAAAGAAAACAAAACTCTTCAAAACTGGACTAATACGTAACATCATGATAAATGGAGAAAAGAATGAAGTTGTCAAAGATTACATTTACTTGGAATCATAATCAAGTTTCATGGAAACAAAAGTCAAGAAATCAAACAATTATTGCACTGGACAAATCTGCTGCAAAAGATCTATTTTAAATTTAAAAAGCAAAAATGTCATTTTGAGCACCAAAGTACACCTGACCCAAGCCATACTATTTGCAAGCAACTCATTTATATGAGAAAACTGAACAATGCATAAGGAAGACTGCAAAAGAATTAATGCATTTGACTATGGTGTTTACAAAGAATATTGACTATACCACGGAAAGTCAGAAAAATGAACAAATCGGTCTTAGAAGAAGTACAGCCAGTATGTTCCTTAGAAGCGAGAATGGTGAAATTTTGTCTGATGTACTTTGGACATATTATCAGGAGGGACCAGTCTCTGGAGAATAACATCATGCTTGGTGTGGTAGTAAAGATTATGTGTCAACTTGCCTGGGCCTAGTTTTGAGTGGTTGTGTAGCTGTATGTAGTGATACCCCATGATAAGACTGGTAATCAACTCCATGGTGGAGTCTTCTGTGAGCAGCTGAGTAGCTGCCTTAGGGATGTGGTCTACTCCCAGTACATAAGAACAAGTTGGAGAAAGTTGTCTGAGCTTTTGACACATTTGGAACCTGCATTCAGCCGAGTCTTCATCTCAGTAGCCTGACATGTTGTCTGCCGATCTTGGGACTATTTCTGGACTTGAACTAGTGGCCTGCTGTATTTCTTGATAATCTTTGGACTGTGAAATTTTACTGGCTGACTTTGGGTTTATCAACCTTAGCAGCCAGCATCTGCTTGAATTCAGAGATGCCCCCAAAAACAGTGGGCTGCGAGCAAAAGGCACAGCCAAAACCTAAGATTGAGAAGCCTTCCATCCAGCCCCTAGAACTGGAACTTGAACTCAGATTTCTAACCTCCTAAACTGTAAGAGAATAAATCCCTGTTTGTTAAAGTCATCCACTTATTGTATGTCTGTTATAGCAGCACTAGAGAACCAAAATATTTGATAAAGTAGATGGTCAATGAAAAAGAGGAATCACGTCAACTAAATAAATTGACGGTAAGAATGAGCTTAATGTTGTCAGCATATTAGAGAATTGGGCAATGTTTTGCTCTGTGATACGTAGGGTGACTATGAGTCAGAACCAACTCAACAGCATCTAAAAGCTGTCATTATTAGGACGATGGTTACCTAGAAACCTACATGAAGGCAAAAGTTCATAAAATGTCTTACAGTTTAGTACTGTGATGCAGGGGCACAGTTAGGGAAATAGAAGAATCACCACATAGGAAGGAGGCAATTAAACTCATTTAAATAATCTACAGCTTAAGGCATTTTTATTCATCAAGTTCACAGAGAGAAGAGCAAAGAGTTTACAATTTCACCAGATTGCTGATAAGTTTATAGGAACATCAATTATACATGTTGTTTTCTGAGTATCACCAGATGGCTCTTTGTGCAGAGTAAGATTTCTCAGGTTAATGCAAACACTCCTTTTGCAAAAATGAGCAGGGACAAAGAATGAGACCTGGAATAAGTCAATTACATTGGACATATTGAACCAATCATCAGCACTATCCTAAATTATAATAATTAAAAAAAATAGTTTACCTTTAAAAACAAAATGTAATCTTTTCTGCTTCCAGCCATGAAAATATAAATTAAAACATCCTTGCACTCCTTGTTATAATAATTTTAAAACTGGACAAAATATGTCATGTTATGTTACCAAAATAGGTATTGAACAATAGGCAGCACAAGGCTGTGGTTTTTGCAAGAAGGGTAATAAAATAAAGAGTGAGCTGAACATACATGTCCATGAGAACTATAAGCTTCTGATATGGAGAACTTTTCTGACAAGGAACAGGTGTAGCAGTGATCTCAGTAAGCTTAAGTGCAGAGATCAGACGAGCTGCTGACATGGGCAGAACGGGTGGGAAAAGGTAACTAAAGACAAGGAGCTGTGCAGAGGTTAGCCTGCAGATGTTTGTGTAAGAATTCACCATGGTATTGGCTAAGGGCTTGTTGAAATACACAGGACAAAATACCAAGACCATGGAGATCACCAGTTGCAGGAAATGTGCAATGCTGGGGAACGGGGCAGTGGTTCCTGTACAATCAGATTGGAGAGATCTCACTGAGCATCTCAGTTATTCAGATGACACTTCAAAAGGAATATTATTTCTCAAAAATAACTAAAAATAACCCTGCTACTTGCTCAAATTATGAGAATAAAACTGAGTATGACCATACCAAAAGATTCTACCTAATGAAAATACCTGCTAGGAAAAAAAAAAAAAAAAAAAAAAAGCTAAAAATAACCCTGCTACTTGCTCAAATTATGAGAATAAAACTGAGTATGACCATACCAAAAGATTCTACCTAATGAAAATACCTGCTAGGAAAAAAAAAAAAAAAAAAAAGCTAAATATCTTTTAAAGGGAGATCACATGGTTCTCCTATGATGTACAATGCACCATGAAGAAATAGGCTTTTTACCAATAAGTAAAACTTGACATAGTTGTGACTGAGATTTCATAATTAGCAGACAAGGATTTTAAAAGTAGGTATTGAAAATACGTTCAAGGACTTAAAGGAAAATTTGTAGAAAATGGAAGAACATAGAAAACTAAAATATAAATATATAACATACATACTTATGTCCATTGTTAGGTTCCATCAAGTCAACTCTGACTCATAGCAACCCTGTATACAACAAAATGGAATACGGTCCAGTTCTGCACCTTCCTCACCATTCTTGCTATGCTTGAGCCTATCATTACAGCCACTGTGTATAAATGTGTATATATGTAACTAAATGGAGATACAGGAATTCTTGAAATGATAAGTATGATACTGATACAAAAAATCATTAGGTTTAATAATGGATTGGAAAGGATACGTAAAACTGTCAATACTACTATTGATCTACTTGAAGCTAGATCAATAGAATTATTCAATGTAAAAAACAGAAAAGAAAGAAAATTAAAAAATAAATAAATAAAAGTTAACATAGATTCAGTGCCGTGTGGACAACATCACGTGA
This sequence comes from Orycteropus afer afer, assembly GCF_000298275.1. Lineage (NCBI taxonomy): Eukaryota > Metazoa > Chordata > Mammalia > Tubulidentata > Orycteropodidae > Orycteropus > Orycteropus afer. The sequence continues at coordinate 915,533 of NW_006922218.1, read as the reverse complement.
TATAACGTGTTGTTTTTAAGTGCCTTTTTTGACAACTTCTGTCTTTTCTCCATTTATCACACTGTTGCTCATTGGTCCAAATGTGACAATTTTTGTTTTCTTTATGCTGAGATGTAATCTGTACTGTAGATTGTAGTGTTTAATCTTCATCAGTAAATGCTTCAAGTGATCTTCGCTTTCAGCAAGCAAGATTGTGTCATCTGCATATTATAGGTTGTTAATGAATCTTCCTCCAATCCTGATGCTGCATTTTTCTTCATATACTCCACCTTCTTGCATTATTTGCTCAACAAAGAGATTGAATAAGTATGGTAAAAGGATACAACCTTGACACACACCCTTCCTGATTTAAATCATGCAGCATCCCCTTGTTCTGTTTAAATGACAGCCTCTGGTCTATGTACAGGTTCCTCATGAGTACAATGAAGTGTTCTGGAATTCCCATTCATCTTAATGCTATCAATAATTTGTTATGATATACACAGTCAAATTCCTTTGCATAGTCAGCAAAACACAGACAAACACCCTTCTGGTATTCTTTTCCAGCCAAGATGCACCTGATGTCAGCAATCATATCCCTCTTTCTATGCCCTCTTCTGAATCCAGTTTGAATTTCTGACTCATACATGTCTATATACTGCTGGAGCCGTTTTTGAATTATCTTCAGCCAAATTTTACTTGTGTGTGATATTACTGATATTGTTTGATGATTTTCACATTCTTATTGATAACCTTTCTTTGGAATGGGCACAAATATGGTTCTCTTCCTGTTGATTGGCCAGGTAGTTGTGTTCCAAATTTCTTGACATAAACAAATGAGTGCCCTCAGCACTGCATCCATTTTTTGAAATATCTCAATGGGTTTAACTACTGTGTGTTCAATAGCAAATTTCACACTCTCTTCTGACATCCATTTTGGTCTTTTCTTCTTTTCCTTTCCTTTTAATGACCTTTTGCTATCCTTGTGTACGACGTTCTTGATATCATCTCACAACTCATCTGGTCTTTGGTCATTGGCATGCAATGCCTCAAGCCTATTTTCCAGATGGTCTCTAAATTTAGGTGAGATATACTCAGGATTGTAATTTGGCTCTTGTGGACTTGTTTTAATTTTATTCAGTTTCCACTTGAATTTGTGTATGAGCAAATAACAGTCTGTTCTATAATCAGCTGCTGGCATTTTCCTGACTGATGATATTGAGGTCTTTGCATGTTTCATTATAATGATTGACTTTGTCTTTTCAAGCTGCTCTTTGAAATCTTTAGTTCAGCTCTTTTATCTTGTCATTTCTTCCATTTGCATTAGCTACTCTGTTCAAGAGCAAGTTTCAGAGTCTCTTCTGACATCCATTTTGGTATTTTCTTCCTTTCTTGTCTTTTTAATGAACTTTTACTTTCTTTATGTATGATATTCTGGATGTATTCCCACAATTTGTTTATTTTTTGGTTATTGGTGTTCAATATATCAAATCTATTCTTCAAATGATCTCTAAATTCAGGTGGGATACAATCAAGGTAATATTTTAGCTCTCATGGACTTCTTTTAATTTTCTTCAGCTTCAACTTGAACATGCATATGAGTCATTGATGATCTGTTTCATAGTCAGCTCCTGGGCTTGTTTTGGCTGAAGATACTGAGCTTCTCAATCACCTCTTTCCACAGATTCAGTCAATTTGATTCCTGTGTATTCCATTTGGTGAGATCCACATGTATAGCTGCCATTTATGTTGTCAAAAACAGGTATTTGCAATGAATAAGTCATCGGTCTTGGAAAATTCCATACTGCAATATCCAGCATCATTTTTATCACCAAACCCATATGTTTCAACTACTGGTGACCCAAAGATCACTGGTTCAAACCCACCACCTTCTCCACATGGGAAAGAAGTGGCTGTATGCTTCCACAAAGATTTATAGCCATTTAAACCCTAGCTAGGGTGTCAAGGAGAGAGAAAGCAAATGGCAGAGCAATCTAAGTAAGGGGAGAGACCCAGACCCCAACCCCCAAGAGGCAACAAAAGTGGAGGGGAAAGGTAAATAAAGTCAACATATCCAAGAAAGAGTGAGCACATGGCAGAAGGATCCAGGCAAGGAGAAGGTGGAGAGGTTTTGAACAGCTAAGGGAGACAAACTTGTCTGTCAGTTTGTCGTATTGTGATGGTGTGTTGCTGTGAGGCTTGAGGATATGCTACCAGTGTTTCAACACTAGCAGAATTGCACATGGTGAAACAGGATTTGGCTCAGCTTGCAGACTGAGACACACTAGGAAGAAGAAGAGGCCATCCACTTCTCAAAGAATGGACCAGGGAAAAGCATATGAATAGCAGAGAAACACTGTCTGTTACAATACTAGGCAACTACATGAATAGCCCAGAAACACTGTCTGATACAGTGTAAGAGGATGAGCTACTTAAGTTCATAAGGCTCTCAAAATACAACTGGGAAAGAGCAGCATCATCGGAGTAGAAACGACCTTACTGATATGGATAAAGTAAAATTGTTGACACCTCTACTGGTGACATAACATTACTCAAATTGAGAAGAAACAGCTGCAAACATCCATTAGTAATTGGAATATGGATTGTACAAAGTATGAATATAGGAAAATTGGAAATTGTAAAAAATGAAATGGAACACATAAAGATTGATATCTTAAGC